>NC_092718.1:104356385-104648446 GCF_047496885.1 Scyliorhinus torazame | reverse complement strand
TCTCTCGCCTGCCCCCCGCCTTGTCTCTCGCCGCCCCCCGCCTTGTCTCTCGCCGCCCCCCGCCTTGTCTCTCGCCGCCCCCCGCCGCGTCTCTCGCGCCGCCCCCCGCCCGCGTCTCTCGCCGCCCCCGCCGCGTCTCTCGCCGCCCCCCGCCGCGTCTCTCGCCGCCCCCCGCCGCGTCTCTCGCCGCCCCCCCGCCGCGTCTCTCGCCGCCCCCCGCCGCGTCTCTCGCCGCCCCCCGCCGCGTCTCTCGCCGCCCCCCGCCGCGTCTCTCGCCGCCCCCCGCCGCGTCTCTCGCCGCCCCCCGCCGCGTCTCTCGCCGCCCCCGCCGCGTCTCTCGCCGCCCCCCGCCGCGTCTCTCGCCGCCCCCCGCCGCCGCCCCCCTCTCGCCGCCCCCCGCCGCGTCTCTCGCCGCCCCCCGCCGCGTCTCTCGCCGCCCCCCGCCGCCGCCCCCCGCCGCCGCCCCCCGCCGCCGCCCCCCGCCTTGTCTCTCGCCGCCCCCCGCCTTGTCTCTCGCCGCCCCCCGCCTTGTCTCTCGCCGCCCCCCGCCTTGTCTCTCGCCGCCCCCCGCCTTGTCTCTCGCCGCCCCCCGCCTTGTCTCTCGCCGCCCCCCGCCTTGTCTCTCGCCGCCCCCCGCCTTGTCTCTCGCCGCCCCCCGCCTCGTCTCTCGCCGCCCCCCGCCTCGTCTCTCGCCGCCCCCCGCCTCGTCTCTCGCCGCCCCCCCGCCTCGTCTCTCGCCGCCCCCCGCCGCGTCTCTCGCCGCCCCCCGCCGCGTCTCTCGCCGCCCCCGCCGCGTCTCTCGCCGCCCCCGCCGCGTCTCTCGCCGCCCCCCGCCGCGTCTCTCGCCGCCCCCCGCCGCGTCTCTCGCCGCGTCTCTCGCCGCGTCTCTCGCCGCCCCCCGCCGCGTCTCTCGCCGCCCCCGCCGCGTCTCTCGCCGCCCCCCGCCGCGTCTCTCGCCGCCCCCCGCCGCGTCTCTCGCCGCCCCCCGCCGCGTCTCTCGCCGCCCCCGCCGCGTCTCTCGCCGCCCCCGCCGCGTCTCTCGCCGCCCCCCGCCGCGTCTCTCGCCGCCCCCCGCCGCGTCTCTCGCCGCCCCCCCGCCGCGTCTCTCGCCGCCCCCCGCCGCGTCTCTCGCCGCCCCCCGCCGCGTCTCTCGCCGCCCCCCGCCGCGTCTCTCGCCGCCCCCGCCGCGTCTCTCGCCGCCCCCGCCGCGTCTCTCGCCGCCCCCCGCCGCGTCTCTCGCCGCCCCCCGCCGCGTCTCTCGCCGCCCCCCCGCCGCGTCTCTCGCCGCCCCCCCGCCGCCCCCCGCCGCCGCCCCCCGCCTTGTCTCTCGCCGCCCCCGCCTTGTCTCTCGCCGCCCCCCGCCTTGTCTCTCGCCGCCCCCCGCCTTGTCTCTCGCCGCCCCCCGCCTTGTCTCTCGCCGCCCCCCGCCTTGTCTCTCGCCGCCCCCCGCCTTGTCTCTCGCCGCCCCCCGCCTTGTCTCTCGCCGCCCCCCGCCTTGTCTCTCGCCGCCCCCCCGCCTTGTCTCTCGCCGCCCCCCGCCTAGTCTCTCGCCGCCGCCCGCCTCGTCTCTCGCCGCCCCCCGCCTCGTCTCTCGCCGCCCCCCGCCTCGTCTCTCGCCGCCCCCCGCCGCGTCTCTCGCCGCCCCCCGCCGCGTCTCTCGCCGCCCCCGCCGCGTCTCCTCGCCGCCCCCCGCCGCGTCTCTCGCCGCCCCCCCGCCGCGTCTCTCGCCGCGTCTCTCGCCGCCCCCCGCCGCGTCTCTCGCCGCCCCCGCCGCGTCTCTCGCCGCCCCCGCCGCGTCTCTCGCCGCCCCCCGCCGCGTCTCTCGCCGCCCCCCGCCGCGTCTCTCGCCGCCCCCGCCGCGTCTCTCGCCGCCCCCCGCCGCGTCTCTCGCCGCCCCCGCCTTGTCTCTCGCGCCCCCCGCCTTGTCTCTCGCCGCCCCCCGCCTTGTCTCTCGCCGCCCCCCGCCGCGTCTCTCGCCGCCCCCCGCCGCGTCTCTCGCCGCCCCCCGCCGCGTCTCTCGCCGCCCCCCGCCGCGTCTCTCGCCGCCCCCCCGCCGCGTCCTCTCGCCGCCCCCCGCCGCGTCTCTCGCCGCCCCCCGCCGCGTCTCTCGCCGCCCCCCGCCGCGTCTCTCGCCGCCTCCCCGCCGCGTCTCTCGCCGCCCCCCGCCGCGTCTCTCGCCGCCCCCCGCCGCGTCTCTCGCCGCCCCCCGCCGCGTCTCTCGCCGCCCCCCCGCCGCCGCCCCCCTCTCGCCGCCCCCCGCCGCGTCTCTCGCCGCCCCCCGCCGCGTCTCTCGCCGCCCCCCGCCGCGTCTCTCGCCGCCCCCCGCCGCGTCTCTCGCCGCCCCCCGCCGCCGCCCCCCGCCGCCGCGCCCCCCGCCGCCGCCCCCCGCCTTGTCTCTCGCCGCCCCCCGCCTTGTCTCTCGCCGCCCCCCGCCTTGTCTCTCGCCGCCCCCCGCCTTGTCTCTCGCCGCCCCCCGCCTTGTCTCTCGCCGCCCCCCGCCTTGTCTCTCGCCGCCCCCCGCCTTGTCTCTCGCCGCCCCCCGCCTTGTCTCTCGCCGCCCCCCCGCCTTGTCTCTCGCCGCCCCCCGCCTCGTCTCTCGCCGCCCCCCGCCTCGTCTCTCGCCGCCCCCCCGCCGCGTCTCTCGCCGCCCCCCGCCGCGTCTCTCGCCGCCCCCCGCCGCGTCTCTCGCCGCCCCCGCCGCGTCTCTCGCCGCCCCCCGCCGCGTCTCTCGCCGCCCCCCGCCGCGTCTCTCGCCGCCCCCCGCCGCGTCTCTCGCCGCGTCTCTCGCCGCGTCTCTCGCCGCCCCCCGCCGCGTCTCTCGCCGCCACCCGCCGCGTCTCTCGCCGCCCCCCGCCGCGTCTCTCGCCGCCCCCCGCCGCGTCTCTCGCCGCCCCCCGCCGCGTCTCTCGCCGCCCCCCGCCGCGTCTCTCGCCGCCCCCCGCCGCGTCTCTCGCCGCCCCCCGCCGCGTCTCTCGCCGCCCCCCGCCGCGTCTCTCGCCGCCCCCCGCCGCGTCTCTCGCCGCCCCCCGCCGCGTCTCTCGCCGCCCCCCGCCGCGTCTCTCGCCGCCCCCGCCGCGTCTCTCGCCGCCCCCGCCGCGTCTCTCGCCGCCCCCCGCCGCGTCTCTCGCCGCCCCCCGCCGCGTCTCTCGCCGCCCCCCGCCGCGTCTCTCGCCGCCCCCCGCCGCGTCTCTCGCCGCCCCCCGCCGCCCCCCGCCGCCGCCCCCCGCCTTGTCTCTCGCCGCCCCCCGCCTTGTCTCTCGCCACCCCCCCGCCTTGTATCTCGCCGCCCCCCGCCTTGTCTCTCGCCGCCCCCCCGCCTTGTCTCTCGCCGCCCCCCGCCTTGTCTCTCGCCGCCCCCCGCCTTGTCTCTCGCCGCCCCCCGCCTTGTCTCTCGCCGCCCCCCGCCTAGTCTCTCGCCGCCCCCCGCCTCGTCTCTCGCCGCCCCCCCGCCTCGTCTCTCGCCGCCCCCCGCCGCGTCTCTCGCCGCCCCCCGCCGCGTCTCTCGCCGCCCCCCGCCGCGTCTCTCGCCGCCCCCGCCGCGTCTCTCGCCGCCCCCGCCGCGTCTCTCGCCGCCCCCCCGCCGCGTCTCTCGCCGCCCCCCGCCGCGTCTCTCGCCGCGTCTCTCGCCGCCCCCCGCCGCGTCTCTCGCCGCCCCCGCCGCGTCTCTCGCCGCCCCCCGCCGCGTCTCTCGCCGCCCCCCGCCGCGTCTCTCGCCGCCCCCCGCCGCGTCTCTCGCCGCCCCCCGCCGCGTCTCTCGCCGCCCCCCCGCCGCGTCTCTCGCCGCCCCCCGCCGCGTCTCTCGCCGCCCCCCGCCGCGTCTCTCGCCGCCCCCCGCCGCGTCTCTCGCCGCCCCCCGCCGCGTCTCTCGCCGCCCCCCGCCGCGTCTCTCGCCGCCCCCCGCCGCGTCTCTCGCCGCCCCCCGCCGCGTCTCTCGCCGCCCCCCGCCGCGTCTCTCGCCGCCCCCCGCCGCGTCTCTCGCCGCCCCCGCCGCGTCTCTCGCCGCCCCCCGCCGCGTCTCTCGCCGCCCCCCGCCGCGTCTCTCGCCGCCCCCCGCCGCGTCTCTCGCCGCCCCCCGCCGCGTCTCTCGCCGCCCCCCGCCGCGTCTCTCGCCGCCCCCCGCCGCGTCTCTCGCCGCCCCCTGCCGCGTCTCTCGCCGCCCCCCGCCTTGTCTCTCGCCGCCCCCGCCGCGTCTCTCGCCGCCCCCCGCCGCGTCTCTCGCCGCCCCCCGCCGCGTCTCTCGCCGCCCCCCGCCGCGTCTCTCGCCGCCCCCCGCCGCGTCTCTCGCCGCCCCCCGCCGCGTCTCTCGCCGCCCCCCGCCGCGTCTCTCGCCGCCCCCCCGCCGCGTCTCTCGCCGCCCCCCGCCGCGTCTCTCGCCGCCCCCCGCCGCGTCTCTCGCCGCCCCCCGCCGCGTCTCTCGCCGCCCCCGCCGCGTCTCTCGCCGCCCCCCCGCCGCGTCTCTCGCCGCCCCCCGCCGCGTCTCTCG
Source organism: Scyliorhinus torazame (assembly GCF_047496885.1). Classification (NCBI taxonomy): domain Eukaryota; kingdom Metazoa; phylum Chordata; class Chondrichthyes; order Carcharhiniformes; family Scyliorhinidae; genus Scyliorhinus; species Scyliorhinus torazame. The sequence goes on along the minus strand of NC_092718.1, from coordinate 104,643,963 downwards.
CCGCCCCCCGCCGCGTCTCTCGCCGCCCCCCGCCGCCGCCCCCCGCCTTGTCTCTCGCCGCCCCCGCCTTGTCTCTCGCCGCCCCCCGCCTTGTCTCTCGCCGCCCCCGCCTTGTCTCTCGCCGCCCCCCGCCTTGTCTCTCGCCGCCCCCCGCCTTGTCTCTCGCCGCCCCCCGCCTTGTCTCTCGCCGCCCCCCGCCTTGTCTCTCGCCGCCCCCCGCCTTGTCTCTCGCCGCCCCCCGCCTTGTCTCTCGCCGCCTCCCGCCTTGTCTCTCGCCGCCCCCCGCCTTGTCTCTCGCCGCCCCCCGCCTTGTCTCTCGCCGCCCCCCGCCTTGTCTCTCGCCGCCCCCCGCCTTGTCTCTCGCCGCCCCCCGCCTTGTCTCTCGCCGCCCCCCGCCTTGTCTCTCGCCGCCCCCCCGCCTTGTCTCTCGTCGCCCCCCGCCTTGTCTCTCGCCGCCCCCGCCTTGTCTCTCGCCGCCCCCCTCGCCTTGTCTCTCGCCGCCCCCTCGCCTTGTCTCTCGCCGCCCCCCGCCTTGTCTCTCGCCGCCCCCGGCCTTGTCTCTCGCCGCCCCCGCCTTGTCTCTCGCCGCCCCCCGCCTTGTCTCCGCCCCCCCTCTTTCGCTCTCGTCGCCCCCCGCCTTGTCTCTCGCCGCCCCCCCGCCTTGTCTCTCGCCGCCCCCCCGCCTTGTCTCTCGCCGCCCCCCGCCTTGTCTCTCGCCGCCCCCCCGCCTTGTCTCTCGCCGCCCCCCGCCTTGTCTCCGCCCCCCCCTTTTTCGCTCTCGCCGCCGCCCCCCTCCTTGTCTCTCGCCACCCCCCGCCGCGTCTCTCGCCGCCCCCCGCCGCGTCTCTCGCCGCCCCCCGCCGCGTCTCTCGCCGCCCCCCCGCCGCGTCTCTCGCCGCCCCCCGCCGCGTCTCTCGCCGCCCCCGCCGCGTCTCTCGCCGCCCCCCGCCGCGTCTCTCGCCGCCCCCCGCCGCGTCTCTCGCCGCCCCCCCGCCGCGTCTCTCGCCGCCCCCCGCCGCGTCTCTCGCCGCCCCCGCCGCGTCTCTCGCCGCCCCCCCGCCGCGTCTCTCGCCGCCCCCCGCCGCGTCTCTCGCCGCCCCCCGCCGCGTCTCTCGCCGCCCCCCGCCGCGTCTCTCGCCGCCCCCGCCGCGTCTCTCGCCCCCCCCGCCGCGTCTCTCGCCGCCCCCCGCCGCGTCTCTCGCCGCCCCCCGCCGCGTCTCTCGCCGCCCCCCGCCGCGTCTCTCGCCGCCCCCGCCGCGTCTCTCGCCGCCCCCGCCGCGTCTCTCGCCGCCCCCCGCCTTGTCTCTCGCCGCCCCCCGCCGCGTCTCTCGCCGCCCCCCCGCCTTGTCTCCGCCCCCCCTTTTTCGCTCTCGTCGCCCCCGCCTTGTCTCTCGCCGCCCCCCGCCTTGTCTCTTGCCGCCCCCGCCTTGTCTCCGCCCCCCCTTTTTCGCTCTCGCCGCCGCCCCCCTCCTTGTCTCTCGCCCCCCCCCGCCGCGTCTCTCGCCGCCCCCCGCCGCGTCTCTCGCCGCCCCCCGCCCGCGTCTCTCGCCGCCCCCCGCCGCGTCTCTCGCCGCCCCCCGCCGCGTCTCTCGCCGCCCCCGCCGCGTCTCTCGCCGCCCCCCGCCGCGTCTCTCGCCGCCCCCCGCCGCGTCTCTCGCCGCCCCCCGCCGCGTCTCTCGCCGCCCCCGCCGCGTCTCTCGCCGCCCCCCGCCGCGTTCTCTCGCCGCCCCCCGCCGCGTCTCTCGCCGCCCCCCGCCTTGTCTCCGCCCCCCCTTTTTCGCTCTCGTCGCCCCCGCCTTGTCTCTCGCCACCCCCCGGCTTGTCTCTCGCCGCCCCCCGCCTTGTCTCTTGCCGCCCCCCGCCTTGTCTCCGCCCCCCCTTTTTCGCTCTCGCCGCCGCCCCCCTCCTTGTCTCTCGCCACCCCCCGCCGCGTCTCTCGCCGCCCCCCGCCGCGTCTCTCGCCGCCCCCCGCCGCGTCTCTCGCCGCCCCCCGCCGCGTCTCTCGCCGCCCCCCGCCGCGTCTCTCGCCGCCCCCCTGCCGCGTCTCTCGCCGCCCCCCCGCCGCGTCTCTCGCCGCCCCCCGCCGCGTCTCTCGCCGCCCCCCGCCTTGTCTCTCGCCGCCCCCCGCCTTGTCTCTCGCCGCCCCCCGCCGCGTCTCTCGCCGCCCCCCGCCGCGTCTCTGCCGCCCCCTGCCGCGTCTCTCGCCGCCCCCCGCCGCGTCTCTCGCCGCCCCCCGCCGCGTCTCTCGCCGCCCCCCGCCGCGTCTCTCGCCGCCCCCCGCCGCGTCTCTCGCCGCCCCCCTCGCCTTGTCTCTCGCCGCCCCCCGCCTTGTCTCTCGCCGCCCCCGCCTTGTCTCTCGCCGCCCCCGCCTTGTCTCTCGCCGCCCCCCGCCTTGTCTCCGCCCCCCCTCTTTCGCTCTCGTCGCCCCCCGCCTTGTCTCTCGTCGCCCCCCGCCTTGTCTCTCGCCGCCCCCCGCCTTGTCTCTCGCCGCCCCCCGCCTTGTCTCTCGCCGCCCCCCGCCTTGTCTCTCGCCGCCCCCCCGCCTTGTCTCTCGCCGCCCCCCGCCTTGTCTCTCGCCGCCCCCCGCCTTGTCTCTCGCCGCCCCCCGCCTTGTCTCCGCCCCCCCTTTTTCGCTCTCGTCGCCCCCGCCTTGTCTCTCGCCACCCCCCCGGCTTGTCTCTCGCCGCCCCCCGCCTTGTCTCTTGCCGCCCCCCGCCTTGTCTCCGCCCCCCCTTTTTCGCTCTCGCCGCCGCCCCCCCTCCTTGTCTCTCGCCACCCCCCGCCGCGTCTCTCGCCGCCCCCCGCCGCGTCTCTCGCCGCCCCCCGCCGCGTCTCTCGCCGCCCCCCCCGCCGCGTCTCTCGCCGCCCCCCGCCGCGTCTCTCGCCGCCCCCCGCCGCGTCTCTCGCCGCCCCCCCGCCGCGTCTCTCGCCGCCCCCCGCCGCGTCTCTCGCCGCCCCCCGCCGCGTCTCTCGCCGCCCCCGCCGCGTCTCTCGCCGCCCCCCGCCGCGTCTCTCGCCGCCCCCGCCGCGTCTCTCGCCGCCCCCCGCCGCGTCTCTCGCCGCCCCCGCCGCGTCTCTCGCCGCCCCCCGCCGCGTCTCTCGCCGCCCCCCGCCGCGTCTCTCGCCGCCCCCCGCCGCGTCTCTCGCCGCCCCCGCCGCGTCTCTCGCCGCCCCCCGCCTTGTCTCTCGCCGCCCCCCGCCTTGTCCTCTCGCCGCCCCCCGCCTTGTCTCTCGCCGCCCCCCGCCTTGTCTCCGCCCCCCCTTTTTCGCTCTCGTCGCCCCCGCCTTGTCTCTCGCCACCCCCCGGCTTGTCTCTCGCCGCCCCCCGCCTTGTCTCTTGCCGCCCCCCGCCTTGTCTCCGCCCCCCCTTTTTCGCTCTCGCCGCCGCCCCCCCTCCTTGTCTCTCGCCACCCCCCGCCGCGTCTCTCGCCGCCCCCCGCCGCGTCTCTCGCCGCCCCCCCGCCGCGTCTCTCGCCGCCCCCCGCCGCGTCTCTCGCCGCCCCCCGCCGCGTCTCTCGCCGCCCCCGCCGCGTCTCTCGCCGCCCCCCGCCGCGTCTCTCGCCGCCCCCGCCGCGTCTCTCGCCGCCCCCCGCCGCGTCTCTCGCCGCCCCCGCCGCGTCTCTCGCCGCCCCCCGCCGCGTCTCTCGCCGCCCCCGCCGCGTCTCTCGCCGCCCCCCGCCGCGTCTCTCGCCGCCCCCCGCCGCGTCTCTCGCCGCCCCCCGCCGCGTCTCTCGCCGCCCCCCGCCGCGTCTCTCGCCGCCCCCCGCCGCGTCTCTCGCCGCCCCCGCCGCGTCTCTCGCCGCCCCCCGCCGCGTCTCTCGCCGCCCCCCGCCGCGTCTCTCGCCGCCCCCCGCCGCGTCTCTCGCCGCCCCCGCCGCGTCTCTCGCCGCCCCCGCCGCGTCTCTCGCCGCCCCCGCCGCGTCTCTCGCCGCCCCCCGCCGCGTCTCTCGCCGCCCCCCGCCGCGTCTCTCGCCGCCCCCCCCGCCGCGTCTCTCGCCGCCCCCGCCGCGTCTCTCGCCGCCCCCCCGCCGCGTCTCTCGCCGCCCCCCGCCGCGTCTCTCGCCGCCCCCCGCCGCGTCTCTCGCCGCCCCCCGCCGCGTCTCTCGCCGCCCCCCGCCTTGTCTCTCGCCGCCCCCCGCCGCGTCTCTCGCCGCCCCCCGCCTTGTCTCCTCCGCCCCCCCTTTTTCGCTCTCGTCGCCCCCGCCTTGTCTCTCGCCACCCCCCGGCTTGTCTCTCGCCGCCCCCCGCCTTGTCTCTTGCCGCCCCCCGCCTTGTCTCCGCCCCCCCTTTTTCGCTCTCGCCGCCGCCCCCCTCCTTGTCTCTCGCCACCCCCCGCCGCGTCTCTCGCCGCCCCCCGCCGCGTCTCTCGCCGCCCCCCGCCGCGTCTCTCGCCGCCCCCCGCCGCGTCTCTCGCCGCCCCCCGCCGCGTCTCTCGCCGCCCCCCGCCGCGTCTCTCGCCGCCCCCCGCCGCGTCTCTCGCCGCCCCCGCCGCGTCTCTCGCCCGCCCCCCGCCGCGTCTCTCGCCGCCCCCGCCGCGTCTCTCGCCGCCCCCCGCCGCGTCTCTCGCCGCCCCCGCCGCGTCTCTCGCCGCCCCCCCGCCGCGTCTCTCGCCGCCCCCCGCCGCGTCTCTCGCCGCCCCCCGCCGCGTCTCTCGCCCCCCCCCGCCGCGTCTCTCGCCGCCCCCCCGCCGCGTCTCTCGCCGCCCCCCGCCGCGTCTCTCGCCGCCCCCCGCCGCGTCTCTCGCCGCCCCCCGCCGCGTCTCTCGCCGCCCCCCGCCTTGTCTCTCGCCGCCCCCCGCCGCGTCTCTCGCCGCCCCCCGCCTTGTCTCCCGCCCCCCCTTTTCGCTCTCGTCGCCCCCGCCTTGTCTCTCGCCGCCCCCCGCCTTGTCTCTTGCCGCCCCCCGCCTTGTCTCCGCCCCCCCTTTTTCGCTCTCGCCGCCGCCCCCCTCCTTGTCTCTCGCCACCCCCCCGCCGCGTCTCTCGCCGCCCCCCGCCGCGTCTCTCGCCGCCCCCCGCCGCGTCTCTCGCCGCCCCCCGCCGCGTCTCTCGCCGCCCCCCGCCGCGTCTCTCGCCGCCCCCGCCGCGTCTCTCGCCGCCCCCTGCCGCGTCTCTCGCCGCCCCCCGCCGCGTCTCTCGCCGCCCCCCGCCGCGTCTCTCGCCGCCCCCCGCCGCGTCTCTGGCCGCCCCCGCCGCGTCTCTCGCCGCCCCCCGCCGCGTCTCTCGCCGCCCCCCGCCGCGTCTCTCGCCGCCCCCCGCCGCGTCTCTCGCCGCCCCCTCGCCTTGTCTCTCGCCGCCCCCCGCCTTGTCTCTCGCCGCCCCCGCCTTGTCTCTCGCCGCCCCCCGCCTTGTCTCTCGCCGCCCCCGCCTTGTCTCCGCCCCCCCTCTTTCGCTCTCGTCGCCCCCCGCCTTGTCTCTCGTCGCCCCCCGCCTTGTCTCTCGCCGCCCCCCGCCTTGTCTCTCGCCGCCCCCCGCCTTGTCTCTCGCCGCCCCCCGCCTTGTCTCTCGCCGCCCCCCCGCCTTGTCTCTCGCCGCCCCCCGCCTTGTCTCTCGCCGCCCCCCGCCTTGTCTCCGCCCCCCCTTTTTCGCTCTCGTCGCCCCCGCCTTGTCTCTCGCCACCCCCCGGCTTGTCTCTCGCCGCCCCCCGCCTTGTCTCTTGCCGCCCCCCCGCCTTGTCTCCGCCCCCCCTTTTTCGCTCTCGCCGCCGCCCCCCCTCCTTGTCTCTCGCCACCCCCCGCCGCGTCTCTCGCCGCCCCCCGCCGCGTCTCTCGCCGCCCCCCGCCGCGTCTCTCGCCGCCCCCCGCCGCGTCTCTCGCCGCCCCCCGCCGCGTCTCTCGCCGCCCCCGCCGCGTCTCTCGCCGCCCCCCGCCGCGTCTCTCGCCGCCCCCCGCCGCGTCTCTCGCCGCCCCCCGCCGCGTCTCTCGCCGCCCCCCGCCGCGTCTCTCGCCGCCCCCCGCCGCGTCTCTCGCCGCCCCCCGCCGCGTCTCTCGCCGCCCCCCGCCGCGTCTCTCGCCGCCCCCCGCCGCGTCTCTCGCCGCCCCCGCCGCGTCTCTCGCCGCCCCCCGCCGCGTCTCTCGCCGCCCCCGCCGCGTCTCTCGCCGCCCCCGCCGCGTCTCTCGCCGCCCCCGCCGCGTCTCTCCGCCGCCCCCGCCGCGTCTCTCGCCGCCCCCCGCCGCGTCTCTCGCCGCCCCCCGCCGCGTCTCTCGCCGCCCCCCGCCGCGTCTCTCGCCGCCCCCCGCCGCGTCTCTCGCCGCCCCCCGCCGCGTCTCTCGCCGCCCCCGCCGCGTCTCTCGCCGCCCCCCCGCCTTGTCTCTCGCCGCCCCCCGCCGCGTCTCTCGCCGCCCCCTGCCTTGTCTCCGCCCCCCCTTTTTCGCTCTCGTCGCCCCCGCCTTGTCTCTCGCCACCCCCCGGCTTGTCTCTCGCCGCCCCCCCCGCCTTGTCTCTTGCCGCCCCCCGCCTTGTCTCCGCCCCCCCTTTTTCGCTCTCGCCGCCGCCCCCCTCCTTGTCTCTCGCCACCCCCCGCCGCGTCTCTCGCCGCCCCCCGCCGCGTCTCTCGCCGCCCCCCGCCGCGTCTCTCGCCGCCCCCCGCCGCGTCTCTCGCCGCCCCCCGCCGCGTCTCTCGCCGCCCCCCGCCGCGTCTCTCGCCGCCCCCGCCGCGTCTCTCGCCGCCCCCCGCCGCGTCTCTCGCCGCCCCCCGCCGCGTCTCTCGCCGCCCCCCGCCGCGTCTCTCGCCGCCCCCCGCCGCGTCTCTCGCCGCCCCCCCGCCGCGTCTCTCGCCGCCCCCCGCCGCGTCTCTCGCCGCCCCCCGCCGCGTCTCTCGCCGCCCCCCGCCGCGTCTCTCGCCGCCCCCCGCCGCGTCTCTCGCCGCCCCCCGCCGCGTCTCTCGCCGCCCCCCGCCGCGTCTCTCGCCGCCCCCCGCCGCGTCTCTCGCCGCCCCCCCGCCGCGTCTCTCGCCGCCCCCGCCGCGTCTCTCGCCGCCCCCGCCGCGTCTCTCGCCGCCCCCCGCCGCGTCTCTCGCCGCCCCCCGCCGCGTCTCTCGCCGCCCCCCCGCCGCGTCTTTCGCCGCCCCCCGCCGCGTCTCTCGCCGCCCCCCGCCGCGTCTCTCGCCGCCCCCCGCCGCGTCTCTCGCCGCCCCCCGCCGCGTCTCTCGCCGCCCCCCGCCGCCGCCCCCCGCCGCGTCTCTCGCCGCCCCCCGCCGCGTCTCTCGCCGCCCCCCGCCGCGTCTCTCGCCGCCCCCCCGCCGCGTCTCTCGCCGCCCCCCGCCGCGTCTCTCGCCGCCCCCCGCCGCGTCTCTCGCCGCCCCCCGCCGCGTCTCTCGCCGCCCCCCGCCGCGTCTCTCGCCGCCCCCCGCCGCGTCTCTCGCCGCCCCCGCCGCGTCTCTCGCCGCCCACGCCGCGTCTCTCGCCGCCCCCGCCGCGTCTCTCGCCGCCCCCCGCCGCGTCTCTCGCCGCCCCCCGCCGCGTCTCTCGCCGCCCCCCGCCGCGTCTCTCGCCGCCCCCCGCCGCGTCTCTCGCCGCCCCCCGCCGCGTCTCTCGCCGCCCCCCGCCGCGTCTCTCGCCGCCCCCCGCCGCGTCTCTCTCCGCCCCCCGCCGCGTCTCTCGCCGCCCCCCGCCGCGTCTCTCGCCGCCCCCCGCCGCGTCTCTCGCCGCCCCCCGCCGCGTCTCTCGCCGCCCCCCGCCGCGTCTCTCGCCGCCCCCCCGCCGCGTCTCTCGCCGCCCCCCGCCGCGTCTCTCGCCGCCCCCCGCCGCGTCTCTCGCCGCCCCCCGCCGCGTCTCTCGCCGCCCCCCGCCGCGTCTCTCGCCGCCCCCCGCCGCGTCTCTCGCCGCCCCCCGCCGCGTCTCTCGCCGCCCCCCGCCGCGTCTCTCGCCGCCCCCCGCCGCGTCTCTCGCCGCCCCCCGCCGCGTCTCTCGCCGCCCCCCGCCGCGTCTCTCGCCGCCCCCCGCCGCGTCTCTCGCCGCCCCCCGCCGCGTCTCTCGCCGCCCCCCGCCGCCGCCCCCCGCCTTGTCTCTCGCCGCCCCCCGCCGCGTCTCTCGCCGCCCCCCGCCGCGTCTCTCGCCGCCCCCCGCCGCGTCTCTCGCCGCCCCCCGCCGCGTCTCTCGCCGCCCCCCGCCGCCGCCCCCCGCCTTGTCTCTCGCCGCCCCCCGCCGCGTCTCTCGCCGCCCCCGCCGCGTCTCTCGCCGCCCCCCGCCGCGTCTCTCGCCGCCCCCCGCCGCGTCTCTCGCCGCCCCTCGCCGCCCCCCGCCGCGTCTCTCGCCGCCCCCCGCCGCGTCTCTCGCCGCCCCCCGCCGCGTCTCTCGCCGCCCCCCCGCCGCGTCTCTCGCCGCCCCCGCCTTGTCTCTCGCCGCCCCCCGCCTCGTCTCTCGCCGCCCCCCGCCGCGTCTCTCGCCGCCCCCCGCCGCGTCTCTCGCCGCCCCCTGCCGCGTCTCTCGCCGCCCCCCGCCGCGTCTCTCGCCGCCCCCCCCGCTCTCGCCCCCCCTCCCCCGCTCTCGTCCCCCCCTCCCCCGCGCTCTCGCCCGCTCTCGCCCCCCCTCCCCCCCGCTCTCGCCCCCTCCCCCCATCTCTCGCCCCCCCTCCCCCCGCTCTCGCCCCCCCCTCCCCCCGCTCTCGCCCCCCCTCCCCCGCTCTCGCCCCCCCTCCCCCCGCTCTCGCCCCCCTCCCCCCGCTCTCGGCCCCCCGCTCTCGCCCCCCTCCCCCCGCTCTCGCCCCCCTCCCCCCGCTCTCGTCCCCCGCTCTCGCCCCCCTCCCCCCGCTCTCGCCCCCTCCCCCGCTCTCGCCCCCCCTCCCCCGCTCTCGCCCCCCCTCCCCCCGCTCTCGCCCCCCCGCTCTCGCCCCCCCTCCCCCCACTCTCGCCCCCCCCTCCCCCCGCTCTCGCCCCCTCCCCCCGCTCTTGCCCCCTCCCCCCGCTCTCGCCCCCTCCCCCCGCTCTCGCCCCCCTCCCCCGGCTCTCGCTCCCCCGCTCTCGCCCCCCCTCCCCCGCTCTCGCCCCCCCCCTCCCCCGCTCTCGTCCCCCCTCCCCCCGCTCTCGCCCCCCCCATCCCGCTCTCACCCCCCTCACCCGCTCTCACCCCCTCCCCCCGCTCTCTCCCCCCTCCCCCACTCTCGCCCCCCCTTCCCCCGCTCTCGCCCCCCTCCCCCGCTCTCGCCCCTCGCTCTCGTCCCCGCTCTCGCCGCTCCCCCTCCCCCCGCGCTCTCGCCCCCCCCTCTCCCCGCCCCACCTCCCGCCCCCCCTCCCCCTCCCCCTCCCCCCTCCCTTCCCCCCCCTCCCCCCGCTCTCGCCCCCCCCTCCCCCCGCTCTCGCCCCCCCCTCCCCCTCTCTCGCCCCCCCTCCCCCTCTCTCGCCCCCCCCTTCCCCTCTCTCGCCCCCCCTTCCCCTCTCTCGCCCCCCCTTCCCCTCTCTCGCCCCCCTCCCCTCTCTCGCCCCCCCCTCCCCCTGCCGTCTCCCCCACTCCCCCAGCTCTCGCCCCCCGCTCTCGCCCCCCGCTCTCTCCCCCCCGCTCTCGCCCCCCTCCCGCCACTCTCGCCCCCCCGCTCTCGCCCCCCCTCCCCCCGCTCTCGCCCCCCCCTCCCCCCGCTCTCGCCCCCCCCTCCCCCCGCTCTCGCCCCCCCCTCCCCCCGCTCTCGTCCCCCCGCTCTCGCCCCCCTCCCCCCCGCTCTCGCCCCCCCTCCCCGCTCTCGCCCCTCCCACCCCCGCTCTCGCCCCCCCCCCCCGCTCTCGCCCCCCCGCTCTCGCCCCCCCGCTCTCGCCCCCGCTCTCGGCCCCCCCGCTCTCGCCCCCCCATCCCCCGCTCCCGCCCCGCTCTCGCCCCCCTCCCTGCTCTCGCCCCCCCCTCCCCCGCTCTCGCCCCCCCTCCCCGTCTCTCTCGCTGCCCCCTCGCGTCTCTCTCGCGCCACCCCTCTCTCTCTCGCGCCACCCCCTCTCTCTCTCGCGCCGCCCTCTCCCGTCTATCTCACGCCGCCCCCTCTTTCCGCTGCCCCCTCTCTCGCGCCAACCCCTCTCTCTCTCGCGCCGCCCCCTCTCTCTCGCGCCGCCCCCTCTCTTTCGCGCCGCCCCCTCTCTCTCACGCCTTGCCGACTGACCCCCCCCCCCCCCGACCTTCTCATGACTGCCCCCCCTGCTGTTTTGCTGACTGACTGCTCGCCCTCACCTGCAGTCTCGCTGAGCCCTGCAATCTGACAGACTCCACCCCCCCCCCCCCCAAGGTCTCACTGTACCCCCTCCCCGCTGTCTCACCGATGCGCCGCCGCCGTCTTGCTTATTCCTGGCCCCCCCGCTAATCCTGACCCCGCAGACCAACTGCCCCCTCTATCCCTCCTATCTCCTTTGTTGATCATCCCTCTCTCAATCGTTATCTTTCTCTCACTCCCTGAACAGGATGCAGAGAGCAATCCTCAGTGCCGACGCCTGCAGCTCAAGGATATCATCCCCATTGAAATGCAACGGTTGACCAAGTATCCCTTGCTACTGGAGAACATTGTCAAGTACACAGGTAACGTAGAGTCTGCCTCCTCAACCCTCAATCCCCAACAAAAATAACCCATACTCCACTTACCCACGCTCGCACACACATTCCTTCTCTCGCTGGTGGAGCAGGAGGTGAATGTCCTCAGCAACAGCCAAGGTCTTTTGGTGATTTGTCCCCTGATTGATCATTCTCAATCCCAGCTACTCCTCGTAACCATCAATTCCTCCTTATATCCCTCAATCTTGCCTTCTCAACATGTACCAAAATCCCAACTTCTTCCGTGTCTCTAAATCCCGCCTTCTCCCTGTGTCGCTAAACCCCACTTTCTCCCACTGTCCCTCAACCCCACCTTTCTCCCCATGTCCCTCAATCCCCCCTCCTCCCCGTGTCCCTCAATCACTCTTCCTCCAGGTGTCTTTCAATCCCTCTTCCCGGATCCCTCCTCCTTCCCATGCTTCGATCCCATCTTCTCCCCGTATCCCACAATCCCGCCCTCTCCCATATCCCTCAATCCCACCTTCTCCCCATGTCCCTCAATTCCATCCTCTCTATCCCTCAATTCCACTTTCTGCACATTAAGCATCCAGGTGGCTCTGTTCCCCGCAGCAGTGTCAAGACTTTGAATATTGTTTGGCAATTTGGCCAGGAAAGCCATTGTAGCCAAACCCAAACATCTCCTTCCCACTTTCCATATGCGTTTTCCAACCCTGCTCCAACTGCTATTTATTTCTCCGCACTCTCAGATGTCATGAGAATGTCGCTTTAAGAAATGTTTGGCTGCTCATATTACTGCAGTGATGCCAGAGTGTGGGTGGAGCTGGCTGTCTGTCAGCTTTTTACTTTTGTTTTAGGCTGTTTGCTGCAGGGTGTGTTTTAGTTTTGTTTTCAGTGTTGGAGCTGAAGCCAGACCAAGCAGGTGTACTGCTGTTCTCTCTGCCATCAAAAGACTATCTCTTGATCATTTGGTGAATTCAGAATTATAAATGTTTTCAGTAGTGTCATGTGAGAGTACCTTTAAGAAATGGATGTTTAAGCAATGTACCTTTAAGAAATGGAGCTGATCATATTACTGAAGTGACATCAGAGGGTGGGGGGAGCTGAGCTCACTTCTGCTTTTGGTTTCAGTTTGAGGAGAAAGGTGGGAGTGTCTGAATGTTTTGCTGAGAGCTGCAGGAAGAAAACACAACTGGTCTGTTGATGTCTGCAAATCCAAAGACTATAAATATATTGAATGTAACCTCATGTCTGTTTTTGAAGGTTGAAGTCTTTTGAATGTTTAAAGGAACAGTTTGAAGGATTATTTAGTGTTGTAGTCTTTTGGGGTTACCTTTGAAGTAATGGGTGTTAAGATATTCAATGTTTGTTTTTAAAAGGTTAAATTGAGTTCCTAGAATAAACATTGTTTTGTTTTAAAAACCATTTGTCCATAATTGCTGTATCACACCTGGAGAGTGCGCCGTGTGCTTCCCACACCACAATCTATTCAAAGTTGTGGGTCGGTTGAACTCCATGAAACACTTTTGGGTTCTGTAAACCCGGACCCATAACAGTAGTGACTTTAACCTGATATACTTCTGTTAAAGGTTATGTTTTTTGTAAGTCTTCTGGATGTTAAAAGGACAGCGTAAGCATTACTTAGTGTTGTATTCTTTGGGGGTTGTATTTGAATTAATGGTTGCTAAGTTGTTCACTGTTTGTTTTAAAAAGGTTAATTTGAGTTCATAGATTAAACATTGTTTTGCTTTAAAAAATACTTTTCCATTTCTGCTGCACCACACCTGCAGAGTGGGTCGTGTGCTCCCCATACCACAATCTATTAAAAGTTGTGGACCAGGTGAACTCCATGATGCACTTTGGGGTTCTCTAAACCCTGGCTCATAACACAGACACCAATGCCAATTTTAAATATTGCCTGTTCCTTCACTCTCGCCAGGTCACAATCCTGGAACACCGTGCCTGGCAGCACTGTGGGACCACAGGGACTCCAGCGGTTCCAAAAGGCAGCTTCCCACCGCCTTCTTGAGGAGCAGTTATGTTTGGGCAACTCATGTACGAGACACACTGATCCCACAGCTCGAAATTCTGCAGTCGTTCTCGGTTGAAGTAACATTCTGCTTTTTTATTCTTCCTGCCAAAGTGAACAACTTCACATTTTTCCCACATTGCACTCATTTTGCCAGATTTTTGGCCGCTCACTAAGCCTACCTATATCTTATTGTAGCCTCTTTATGTCCTCTTCCAAAATACATTCCTACCCGCCTTTGTGTCAACTGCAAATTTGGGTCCAGGTCTTCGCTCCCTCATCTAAGTCATTGGCATAAATTATAAAAAACTGAGGCCTGAGCGTGGACCCCTGGGGGCTCCACATGTCCTATCCTGCCAATCGTGTCCAACGACGTGCAGGTTAGGTGGATTGGCCATGATAAATTGCCCTGAGTGACCAAATAGGTTAGGAGGGGTTATTGGGTTACGGGGATAGGGTAGAAGTGAGGGCTTAAGTAGGTCGGTGCAGTCTCGATGGGCCGAATGGCCTCCTTCTGCACTGTATGTTCTATGTAATCAGAAGAATACCCATTTATGCATACTCTACTCTCTGCCTGCCTGGTAATCTTCCATCTACGATTTTTTTTTTTTTCTTTTTCTTAATAATATTTTATTAAAGTATTTGAAAATGTATAACAGTAACAAAAACAATGATATCAACATGGTAAGATACACATTTCCCCCCCCCCCCCCCCCCCAGCCCAATCTTCACGCACCTCAACCATACAACAATAACACCCCCCCCCCCGGCTTGGAATACTGCATCTGCCATTTTAATTTTCCCCGAGAAAGAACGGCTGCCACCTCCGGGTGAACCCTAACATTGACCCTCTTAAGGCAAACTTTATTTTCTCGAGATTGAGAAACCCAGCCATGTCACTAGCCCAGGTCTCTTACACTCGGGGGCTTCGAGTCCCTCCACATTAATAAGATCCGTCTTCGGGCTACCAGGGAGGCAAAGGCCAGGACGTCGGCCTCTTTCGCCTCCTGAACTCCCGGATCTTCCGACACTCCAGAGATCGCTACCTCTGGACTCAGCACCACCTGTGTTTTTAGCACCGTGGACATTGCCTTAGCAAAACCCTTAAAGCTTCGGGCATGCCCAAAACGCGTGGACATGATTTGCTGGGCTTCCCGCGTACCTCACACACCTATCTTCTACCCCGAAAAACCTGCTCATCCTAGCCACTGTCATGTGTGCCCGGTGGACTACCTTAAATTGTATCAGGCTAAGCCTGGCGCATGATGAGGAGGTATTAACCCTGCTTAGGTCATCCGCCCATAGACCCGCCTCTATCTCTCCTCCTAGCTCGTCCTCCCACTTGCCCTTAAGCTCATCCACCAGGGTTTCCTGTGCCTCCGAAAGCTCCTGGTAAATATCCGATACCTTCCCCTCTCCCACCCAGGTACTGGAGACTACTCTATCCTGTATCCCCCGTTGCGGCAGCAGCGAAAAGGCCGGCATCTGTTTTCTCAGGAAGTCGCGCACCTGCAAATACCTAAAACCATTCCCTGCTGGCAATTTAAATTTATCCTCCAAGGCTTTCAAGCTGGGAAAGCTCCCATCTATAAATAGATCCCCCATCCTTCTAATTCCTGCCCTCTGCCAACTCCAGAACCCGCCATCTAGCCTACCCGGTACAAACCTGTGGTTGTTATAAATCAGGGTCTAAATCGATGCTTCCTCCACTCTCTTATATCTCCTCCACTGCCATCAGAGCCGCCACTACCACCAGACTTGTGGAGTATCGGGCCGGCGAGAACGGCAGAGGTGCCATTATCAGTGCTCCCAAACTGGTGTCTTTACATGACGCCACCTCCATCCGCTCCCATGCCGACCCCTCTCTCACTACCCACTTCCTGATCATGGCTATATTAGCCGCCAGTAGTAGTTGCAGAAGTTTGGCAGCGCCAACCCACCCTCCCCCCGACTGCGCTCCAGCAACACTTTCTTCACTCGCGGGGCCAAAATAGCCTTATTCACCCGCTTGAAAAAGGCCTTTGGGATGAAGATGGGGAGGCACTGAAAGACAAATAGAAATCTGGGGAGGACCGTCCTTTTCTTGGTCTGTACCCTCCCCGCCAGTGATAGTGGGAGCATGTCCCATCTCTTAAAGTCCCCTTCCATTTGTTCTACCAACCGGGATAGGTTTAACTTGTGCAGTGCCTCCCAGTCGCGGGCCCCCTGGATTCCCAGATATCGAAAGCTTTTCCCTACCATTCTAAGCGGCAGCTCTCCTAGTCTCTTCTCCTGTCCTCTTGCCTGGATCGCAAACATCTCGCTTTTCCCCATGTTCAATTTATACCCTGAAAAATTGCCAAATTCCCCCAAGTTTCGCATTACTTCCCCCATCCCCTCCAGCGGGTCCGAAATATACAAGAGCAGGTCATCTCCGTAGAGTGAGACCCGGTGCTCCACCCCCCAGCAAACCAGCCCTTTCCAGTTCCTAGAGGCTCTTAATGCCATGGCCAAAGGGTCTATGGCCAGTAACGGGGAGAGGGGCACCCTTGCCTCGTCCCTCGGTGTAGTTCAAAATACCCCGACCTCAGCCGGTTCGTACGCACACTCTCTACTGGTGCCTGATAGAGCAATCGCACCCAGTCAATGAAGCCCTCACCCAAACCCAAACCTTCCCAGCGCCTCCCACAGGTAATTCCACTCCACCCTATCAAAAGCCTTCTCCGCATCCATCGCTACTACCACCTCTGCCTCCTCTCCTTCTGAGGGCATCATAATAACATTGAGAAGCCTTCAAACATTGGCCTTGAGTTGCCTGCCCTTAACAAATCCCGTCTGGTCTTCCCCTATCACCCCCGGGACACAGTCCTGTATCCTTGTGGCCAGTATCTTAGCCAGCAGTTTGGCATCCACACTCAGTAGAGAAATCGGCCTGTATGACCCGCATTGCTCCGGATCCTTCTTCCGTTTCAAGATCAATGAAATCGAGGCCTGCAACATTGTTGGGGGGAGGACTCCCTTCTCTCTTGCTTCGTTAAATGTCCTCACCAGCAGTGGGCTCAATATCTCTGAAAACGTCTTATAGAATTCCACCGTGTAGCCGTCAGGCCCCGGGGCCTTGCCTGACTGCATGGCCTCCAGCTCCTTGATTATTTCCTCAATCTCAATTGGGGTTCCCAGCCCCTCCACGAGGTCCTCCTCCACCCTCGGGAACCTCAACTGATCCAGAAATTGCCTGATCCCTTCCACCCCAGCTGGGGGTTGCGACTCATATAGTTTACTATAAAAGTCCTTAAACTCCTCGTTCACCCCCGCTGGGTCCAGGACAGTATTACCGTCTCTACTCTTTACTTATCTCCCTGGCCGCCTCTCTTTTCCTGAGCTGGTGCGCCAACATTCTGCTTGCCTTTTCCCCGTACTCCTAGATCGTCGCCCTTTCCTTTCTCAACTGTTCCACTGCTTTCCCTGCGGTCAACAGCCCAAACTCCACCTGTAACCTCCACTGCTCCCTCAGTAGCCCCGCATCCGGGGCCTCCCAGTATCTCCTGTCCACCTGGAGTATCTCCTCCACTAATCTATCCCTCTCAGCCCGTTCCACCTTTTCTCTGTGGGCCCGTATCGCGATTAATTCCCCTCTGACTACTGCCTTCAGAGCTTCCCAGACCGTCGCTGCAGAGACTTCCCCTGTATCATTTGTTTCCAGGTAGTTCTGGATGGACTTGTTAACCTGCCCAGGGACCGCCTCGTCTGCCAGCAACCCCACATCCAGTCTCCACAGCGGGCATTGCCCTCTCTCCACACTAACTCGTAGATCCACCCAGTGCGGGGCATGATCCGACACTGCAATTGCCGAGTACTCCGTATCCACCACCTTCGGTTTTAGCGCTCTGCTCAGAACAAAAAAGTTGATGCGAGAGTATACCTTGTGGACATGTGAAAAAAAAACTCATTCGTCCTCCGCCGTGCCAACCTCCATGGGTCCACTCCCCCCATCTGATCCTTAAAACCCTTCAATTGCTTTGCCGCAGCCGGCCTCCACCCTGTCCTGGATTTTGACCGGTCCAATTCCGGATCAATGACTGTGTTGAAGTCCCCTCCCATGATCAGGTTATGTGACTCTAAGTCTGGGATCTTACCTACACCCACCTCATAAATTCCACGTCGTCCCAATTCGGAGCATATATGTTCACAAGTACCACTCGCACCCCCTCCAGCTTCCCACTCGCCATTATGTACCTACCCCCCTTGTCTTGACACGATTCTTCCTGCCTCGAATGCCACTCGCTTGCTGATCAAAATCGCTACCCCCCCTGGTCTTTGACTCCAGCCCTGAGTGGAATACTTGGCTAACACACCCCTTTCTCAGTCTCGTCTGGTCTGTAACCTTTAGGTGTGTCTCTTGTAGCATTGCCATGTGCGCCTTCCGTTCCCTCAAATGCGCAAACACTCGAGCCCTCTTGACCTGCCCATCCAGTCCTCTCACGTTCCATCCCCCCCCCCCCATGCCGACTAGCCATCACCCTTTATAGGCCAGCCTCGAGCTCGCTTCATCGAGTCCCCACTCGGGCTGTCGCCATTCCCGACCTCCCATTTGTCTCCTAGTAACAGTTCCTCCCCTGTCAGCAAAGCAGCTTCCCCCTCCTCCCCGCCCCCCGCTAGCAACAACACTAAAATCCCAATCCCCCAAGTTAAGCTCCAGTTTAACACCTGTCCACCCCCCACTGCACTTCTGAGAGTCAGCTGACCCATGCTGTCTCGATAGCTCCCGCCCTGGCGCCAAGCAGTCTGTCTCCCTATTGTACTCTCCTCTCTCCCCCCACATGAATAAACATTTTAAAAGCATAACATTCCCCAATAAACAAACAACAGAAAAAAAACCAGTGAAGAAACAATCACTTCAGAAAATTAGTCACCCAAAAAGCAGAACTAAATTCGAAGCCCATCCCCCCTCCTCTAACAAGGTCCCTGCAAGACAGATCAACCTTTAACCGTCCACACAGCCCATTATTTCACATAGAGCTACTTAAATTTTTACAATCCCGCACCACAAATCGCTGCCACAGTACTTCTGCAAGGCTTAAGTGTCTTTTAATTCGCCTCCAGCTTAATTTCTTTAATAAAGGTCCATACTTCGTCTGGCGTTTCAAAGTAGAAGTCTCGTTCCTCATGTGTGACCCACAGACGGGCTGGGTACAGCATCCCAAACTTCACCCCCTTCTTAAAGAGGGCCGTTTTTGCCCGATTGAACCCAGCTCGCCTCTTGGCCAGATCTGCTCCCAGGTCCTGATAAATGCGCAACTCACAGTTCTCCCACTTGCTGCTCCGTTCTTTCTTGGCCCACCGCAAAACGTGTTCCTTCTCCATGAAACGGTGAACGTACCACCATGGCCCTCGGCGGTTCGTTCGCTCTGGGCTTCCTCGCGAGGGCTCTGTGCGCTCTGCTCAATTCCAGGGGCTGAGGAAACGCCCCAGCCCCCATCAACTTCTCCAACATGTCCGTCACATAGGCCCTCGCATCCAATCCCTCACTGCCTTCAGGGAGGCCAACAATTCTGAGATTCTGCCTCCTGGACCTATTCTCCAGGTCCTCCTGCATTCTTTTCTGGCGGTCGTTCATCATCCCCACCTTGCTTTCCAGCACAGTTACATACTCCTCGTGCTCGGGCAACTTTTGTTTGACCGCCTGGATCGCTCTCCTGTGGGTTTCCTGATTCTGAACCACTTGATCAATCGAAGCCTTAATCGGGTCCAGCGTGTCCTCCTTCAGCTTGGCGAAGCAATCCTTGAAAAACTTCACCAGCTGCTCCGTCGACCACTGTGCCGTCTCCCCGCGGCCCTTGCCCTCCGCCATGCTGTCCCGTGTTACCAGCTCTGCTTGCGTCTCCCTTATAGGACTTTGTCGTCTCACATGGCCACTTCTGGTCCAATTCTCCATACACCGGAGCGGGATTTCTCCTTACTGCCTCACTCTTCACTGCTTAATCCCATAAAATCCGGGGAAAAAATGGGGAGAAAGGTCCAAAGATCCGTTTCAGGCGGGAGCTATCAAATGTGCGACCTACCCCTCCATGGCCGCCACCAGAAGTCATCTTCCATCTCTGATAATATGCACCATAACCTCCTAGTGTTTGTGAGTCAGCTGCCCTTGTCCTTCTGGGTGGTAGAGGTCACGGCTTTGGAAGGTGCTGCCTAAGGAACCTTGCTGAGTTGATGCAGTGCATGTTGTCGATGGTGCACATGGCTGCCACGGTGCGTCAGTGGTGGACGGGGTACCAATCAAGCGGGGCTGCGTTGTCCTGAATGGTGTCAAGCTTCATGAGTGTTGTTGCACTCACCCAGGCAAGTGGAGAGTATTCCGCCACACTCCTGTCAGGATCACAGAATTGTTAAGGCGCAGAAGGAGGCCATTCGGTCCACCGTCTCTGCACCGGCCCTCCGAATGAGCATCATGACTTAGTGCCTTTCTCCTGCCTTTTCCCCGGACTCCTGCACATATTATTATTATTGCATTGTTTCTATTCAAGTGAAACTGCGCCCCTCCAACAGGGCACCCTACCTAGGCTCCCACTCCCATCCAATTTCCGTAACCTCACCTAATCTTTGGACTCTTCAGAGATAATTTAGCATGGCCAATTCACCCAAACTGCACATCTTGGGACTGGTGGGCAGGCTTTGGAGAGTTAGCGATGCCTTCCTTGCTGCCAGACACAGATCTATCAGCCACCTGGACATGGTGCGTGGCCGACAGCACATTCCTGAGTTCATGTCCGACATCCTGTCTCTCTTTTTCCAATCTGCAGATCCATCAGCGGAGAAGCAGAGGGTGCAGCAGGCAGCGGAGTGCTGCCGCAACATATTGAAAGATGTCAACCAAGAGGTGCGAGAAACAGAGAATCTCCGGGTAAGGAGTTCCCCATGCCCGCGGACAGGTTACCACTGTGCTATGCCAAATTGGTCATTTTATAAAACGCTGTGCGAGGGAGAATGGGCGGAGGAAAGGGAAGTGGCTGTTCAATGCTGATCTTCATGTGGGCCGAGTGTGAAACCACCGAGCATTGAACTCACTTCAGTTCAGCAGTACTGGTTCATTGCACTGTTAGAGGGGTCAGTGTTGAGAGAGTATTGCACAGTCAGAGAGTCAGTACTGAGGGAGTGCTGCACAGTCAGAGAGTCCGTACTGAGGGAGTGCTGCACAGTCAAAGGGTCAGTACTGAAGGAGTGCTGCACAGTCGGAGGATCAGTACTGAGGGAATGCTGCACTGTCAGGGGAGTTAGTACTGAGGGAGAGCTGCACAGTCGGAGGATCAGTACTGAGGGAACGCTGCACTGTCAGAGGGTCAGTACTGAGGGAGCGCTGCACAGTCGGAGGATCAGTACTGAGGGAATGCTGCACTGTCAGGGGAGTTAGTACTGAGGGAGTGCTGCACAGTCAGAGGGTTAGTGATGAGGGAGTGCTGCACAGTCAAAGGGTCAGTACTGAAGGAGTGCTGCACAGTCGGAGGATCAGTACTGAGGGAATGCTGCACTGTCAGGGGAGTTAGTACTGAGGGAGTGCTGCACTGTCAGGAGAGTCATCACTGAGGGAGTGCATGCAGCACTGTTGCAGGAGTCAACACTGAAGGAGTGCAGCACTGTTGCAGGAGTCAGTACTGAAGGTGTGCTGCAATGTAAGAGGTCCTGTACTTGGGGAATGCTGCAGTGTTGGAGGGTCAGTTCTGAGGGAACTCTGCACTGTCAAAGAGTCAGTACTGAGGGAGTGCTGCACTGCCAGGGCAGTCAATACTGAGGGAGTGCTGCACTGTTGGAGGTTCAGTACTGAGGGAGTGCTGCACTTTTAAGGGAGTCGGTACTCAGGGAGTGCTGTGGTGTTAGGGGAGTCAGTACTGAGGGAGTGCTGCACTGAATCATTACTGAGGGAGTGCAGCATTGTCAGACGGTAGGTACTGAGGGAGCGCTGTACTTTTGGGGTCAGTACTGAGACAGTACTGTATTGTCAGAGCAGTCAATACTGACGGAGTGCAGCACTGTGAGAGAGTCAGGACTGAGGGGGGACAGTATAGAGCGAGCTTTACTTTGAATCTAACCCCGTGTTGTACCTGTCCTGGGATTGATGGGGACAGTGTAGAGGGAGCTTTACTCTGTATCTCACCCCGAGCTGTCCCTGGCCTGGGAGTGTTTGATGGGGACAGTGTAGAGGGAGGTTTACTCTGTATCTAACCCCATGCTGTACCTGTCCTGGGAGTGTTTGATGGGAACAGTGTCGAGGGAGCTTTACTTTGAATCTAACCCCGTGTTGTACCTGTCCGGGAATTGATGGGGACAGTGTAGAGGGAGCTTTACTCTGTATCTAACCCCGTGTTGTACCTGTCCGGGGATTGATGGGGACAGTGTAGAGGGAACTTTACTCTGTATCTCACCCCAAGCTGTCCCTGGCCTGGGAGTGTTTGATGGGGACAGTGTAGAGGGAGCTTCACTCTGTATCTAACCCCGTGCTGTACCTGTCCTGGGGGTGTTTGATGGGGACAGTGCAATGGGCGCTTTACTTTGAATCTAACCCCGTGCTGTACCTGTCCTGGGAGTGTTTGATGGGGACAGTGTAGAGGGAGCTTCACTCTGTATCTAACCCCGTGCTGTACCTGTCCTGGGAGTGTTTGATGGGGACAGTGTAGAGGGAGCTTCACTCTGTATCTAACCCCGTGCTGTCCCTGTCCTGGGAGTGTTTGATGGGGACAGTGCGGAGGGACCTTTACTCTGTATCTAACCCCGTGCTGTAACTGTCCTGGGAGTGTTTGATGGGGACAGTGCGGAGGGAGCTTTACTTTGAATCTAACCCCGTGCTGTCCCTGTCCTGGGAGTGCTTGATGGGGACAGTGTAGAGGGAGCTTTACTTTGAATCTAACCCCGTGTTGTACCTGTCCTGGGAGTGTTTGATGGGGTTACGGTAGAGGGAGTTTTACTCTATATCTAGCACCGTGCTGGGAATTTTTTATTGCAGACAGTGTTAAGTTCAGTATGTTCATATTAAAGTGTTTCTTGTGCTGTCTGTGATTTTGGGTTCTAAGTAAGCTCTGCCCTTGTTTCTCGCCAGCGACTGCATGATTACCAACGGCGCCTGGATGTTTCGAACCTCAGGCAGAGCACTGACCAGGCCGTGGTCGATTTCAAGGTGAGCCTGGGAGGCGGGCAGGCATCAGCCAACAAATCTGAAATCCCAGTGCCCTGCCGAATTTGGGACTGTGAGGCCAAGGAGCTCAGCTCCATTCTTGGACAGCACTGTGTTAAACTGCCCCACTGTGGGCAGCACGGTAGCATGGTGGTTAGCACAATTGCTTCACAGCTCCAGGGTCCCAAGTTCAATTCCCGGCTTGGGTCACTGTCTGTGCGGAGTCTGCACATCCTCCCCGTGTGTGCGTGGGTTTCCTCCGGGTGCTCCGGTTTCCTCCCACAGTCCAAAGATGTGCAGGTTAGGTGGGTTGGCCATGCTAAATTGCCCTTAGTGTCCAAAATTGCCCTTAGTGTTGGGTGGGGTTACTGGGTTACGGGGATAAGGTGGAGGTGTGCGGTTGGGTAGGATGCTCTTTCAGAGAGCCGGTGCAGACTCGATGGGCCGAATGGCCTCCTTCTGCACTGTAAATTCTATGATTCTATGATTAAAGTGCAAGTGTGGGAGTGTTAGTTTTCGCCTCTGTGCCTCTGGGAGAGAAAAGGAGATAATCAGCCTTGATCTTTTATTGCTGCTAATGTGTGATGTTTCACTCCGAGGTGGGGATTTGTAACTGAGATGAAACCTGGTTGAGCTCTGTGCTCTTGTCTGTCCAGCTGATACTCAGCTTATCCTCTCACGCGCAGCTTCAGACCTTTACTGTGGAGTAAGAGGCTGTTCAGTCTATCACTGCCTGCTCCGGAGAATCCAGATAGTGCAGACTATTGCCTTTCTTTACCTACTGTAAATATGGCAGTCAGTGAGATTGCCCTCCTTCCTTTGGATATCGATATTATATTGCTCAGAGTCACCAGGTATCAAATGATACCACCACAAGGTTCAACCGGCTATCGATCAAAGAGCCAAACACCAGTTAGTTAGTTCAAGGCCAAGGGTACTTTATTTACACACACAATTAATCATGCAACATGCACACTACTAGTTAAACTACACCTATCGACTGTGACAACCTGTACTTAACTTCAGGCACCAGGCTTAGGCCAGAGGAACAGTGGCCGCTGTTCGATTCTGGATCAATCGGGTCTGGAGGAGTAACTGCTGCTCAGCTAGGCTCATCCGCCTGGTAGCGGGTGTTGAACTTGAACTTGCTTCTGGTGGTGCTGCAATTGGAGGTAGACGTTGCCGGAGCACCAGGTCCAAGAGAGCTCAAACGCATGGCAGTCTCTCTCTTTTTATTCTTGGGCGTTTTTGCGCTCTTTTGGGTGGTCCCTCAGTTTGGACCCCACTTATTGGGTGATCGCCGATCACTATGTTCGATTCGAACCAATAAATGGGCGGGTGCCTCGATGCCCGGGCGTGTCCCAAGCGGTCACTGACCCTGTTGTTTACGCTTCCCGAGTACAGGGAGTGGCGCCGAAATGTCTGGGACTGTATCGGCCGCTCAAGTATCAGTCCTTTGTCTGGTGGAGATGGGCCATCAAATGCTAATCGGTCGGGGTTTCGATACCGTCTGGATTCCTCATTCGCAAATATACATTCAGGCTCTGAGCCTGCCTGAATCTCGCATTGTCCATTTTACCCGCTATGCTTTGCGACCTTCTCTGTTCCTGGTTGTGAGTGGCCATCCCAGATGGCTACAAGACAAAGCACCCACCCCAACCCGCCCTATCCCTGTAACCCCGTACACTGGTCATGGCCATTCCATCCCACCTACACATCTCTGGATTGTGGTAGGACACCGGAGCACCCGGAGGAAACCCATGCAGACACAGAGAAATTGTGCAAACTCCACACAGACGGTCACCCAAGGCTGGAATCGAACTGTGGTCCCTGGCACTGTGAAGTGGCAGTGTTAACCACTGTGGCGCTCTCTTAGAGCAGTTCCATGACATGGCCCCACTCCCCATTCCCCAATGTCAATCCCATACTAATCCCACTGCTCCATTCTCTCCCCATAGCCCTGTGACAGCGGCAAACTAATCCCACTGTCCACCTTCTCCCCACACCCCTGTATAAATCACACACAAACCCCACTGCCACTCTCTCCCGTGTGTGTGCCTGTGATTTAAATGTAGATTCTTGCAGCTGTCGATGGCTGTTTGAGGTGTGCAGTTTGAAGAGTGTGTTTGCGGCCGGCGTATGGCTGGTTTTGGCAGGTGGGGGTTGGGCTGAGATTTAATCCATGGCGGTTATTAATTGGAAGCCTGTCTTTATCTTTTGGTTAGAACATTGACTTGACTCAGCGTCAGATGGTGCATGAGGGACCACTAATCTGGAGGCTGACAAAGGAAAAGGCTATTGGTAAGTGAGAGGAAGGGGGCAGCAAAGGAGCTCTCTGTTGAGCAGCGTCGAATAGTATGAGACCGAGCAAGGTACAAGTCCCAGTGAGAGACAGTGGCCTGGATTTGAGACTCGCAATTATAGGACATCGCTGCCAAGGTCTGTGTCTCTGTGCTAAGGGGCTTGGTAAGTGTGGCTTTTGAAGGGACTTGGCTAATTCAGATTGAGAGTTTTCGTTTATGAAGGGTCTCGTTTACAGCCAGCTTGGCAGGGTCGTCCCGCCTCTGTGCCCCCCCCCCCCCCCGTCTCTGTCCCCCCCCCCCCGTCTCTGTGTCCCCCCCGTCTCTGTGTCCCCCCCGTCTCTGTGTCCCCCCCGTCTCTGTGTCCCCCCGTCTCTGTGTCCCCCCCGTCTCTGTGTCCCCCCCCGTCTCTGTGTCCCCCCCCGTCTCTGTGTGTCCCCCGTCTCTGTGTCCCCCCCCCCCCGTCTCTGTGTCCCCCCGTCTCTGTGTCCCCCCCGTCTCTGTGTCCCCCCCCGTCTCTGTGTCCCCCCCCCGTCTCTGTGTCCCCCCCCCGTCTCTGTGTCCCCCCCCCGCCTCTGTGTCCCCCCCCCGCCTCTGTGTCCCCCCCCCGCCTCTGTGTCCCCCCCCCCGCCTCTGTGTCCCCCCCCCCGCCTCTGTGTCCCCCCCCCGTCTCTGTGTCCCCCCCCCCCGTCTCTGTGTCCCCCCCCCCGTCTCTGTGTCCCCCCCCCCCGTCTCTGTGTCCCCCCCCCCCGTCTCTGTGTCCCCCCCCCCCGTCTCTGTGTCCCGTCCCCCCGTCTCTGTGTCCCGTCCCCCCGTCTCTGTGTCCCGTCCCCCCGTCTCTGTGTCCCGTCCCCCCGTCTCTGTGTCCCGTCCCCCCGTCTCTGTGTCTCCCCCCCCCCCGCCTCTCTGTCCCCCCCCGCCACTGTGTCCCCCCCCGCCTCTGTGTCCCCCCCCGCCTCTGTGTCCCCCCCCGCCTCTGTGTCCCCCCCCGCCTCTGTGTCCCCCCCCGCCTCTGTGTCCCCCCCCGCCTCTGTGTCCCCCCCCGCCTCTGTGTCCCCCCCCGCCTCTGTGTCCCCCCCGCCTCTGTGTCCCCCCCCGCCTCTGTGTCCCCCTCCGCCTCTGTGTCCCCCCCCGCCTCTGTGTCCCCCCCCGCCTCTGTGTCCCCCCCGCCTCTGTGTCCCCCCCGCCTCTGTGTCCCCCCCCGCCTCTGTGTCCCCCCCCGCCTCTGTGTCCCCCCCCCCGCCTCTGTGTCCCCCCCCCCCCGCCTCTGTGTCCCCCCCCCCCGCCTCTGTGTCCCCCCCCGCCTCTGTGTCCACCCCCGTCTCTGTGTCCACCCCCGTCTCTGTGTCCACCCCCGTCTCTGTGTCCACCCCCGTCTCTGTGTCCCCTCCCGTCTCTGTGTCCCCCCCCCCGTCTCTGTGTCCCCCCCCCCCCGTCTCTGTGTCCCCCCCCCCCCGTCTCTGTGTCCCCCCCCCCCCCGTCTCTGTGTCCCCCCCCCCCCCGTCTCTGTGTCCCGTCCCCCCGTCTCTGTGTCCCGTCCCCCCGTCTCTGTGTCCCGTCCCCCCGTCTCTGTGTCCCGTCCCCCCGTCTCTGTGTCCCGTCCCCCCGTCTCTGTGTCCCGTCCCCCCGTCTCTGTGTCCCGTCCCCCCGTCTCTGTGTCCCGTCCCCCCGTCTCTGTGTCCCGTCCCCCCGTCTCTGTGTCCCGTCCCCCCGCCACTGTGTCCCCCCCCGCCTCTGTGTCCCCCCCCGCCTCTGTGTCCCCCCCCGCCTCTGTGTCCCCCCCCGCCTCTGTGTCCCCCCCCGCCTCTGTGTCCCCCCCCGCCTCTGTGTCCCCCCCCGCCTCTGTGTCCCCCCCCGCCTCTGTGTCCCCCCCCGCCTCTGTGTCCCCCCCCGCCTCTGTGTCCCCCCCGCCTCTGTGTCCCCCCCGCCTCTGTGTCCCCCCCCGCCTCTGTGTCCCCCCCCCGCCTCTGTGTCCCCCCCCCCGCCTCTGTGTCCCCCCCCCGCCTCTGTGTCCCCCCCCCCGCCTCTGTGTCCCCCCCCGCCTCTGTGTCCCCCCCCGCCTCTGTGTCCCCCCCCCGCCTCTGTGTCCACCCCCGTCTCTGTGTCCACCCCCGTCTCTGTGTCCACCCCCGTCTCTGTGTCCACCCCCGTCTCTGTGTCCACCCCCGTCTCTGTGTCCACCCCCGTCTCTGTGTCCACCCCCGTCTCTGTGTCCACCCCCGTCTCTGTGTCCACCCCCGTCTCTGTGTCCCCCCCCCCCCGCCTCTGTGTCGTCATCCTCGCCTCTGTGTTCCCACGCCTCTGTGTCCCCCCCCTCCTCTGTGTCTCCCCGCCTCTGTGTTCCCCACCCCCCGCCTCTGTGTTCCCCACCCCCCGCCTCTGTGTTCCCCACCCCCGCCTCTGTGTTCCCCACCCCCCGCCTCTGTGTTCCCCACCCCCCGCCTCTGTGTTCCCCACCCCCGCCTCTGTGTTCCCCACCCCCCGCCTCTGTGTTCCCCACCCCCCGCCTCTGTGTTCCCCACCCCCCGCCTCTGTGTTCCCCACCCCCCGCCTCTGTGTGTGCCCCCCCCCCCGCCTCCGTGTCCGTCCCCCTACACCGCCTCCGTCCGTCCCCCCGCCTCCGTGTCCGTCCCCCCACCCCCGCCTCCGTCCGTCCCCCCGCCTCCGTGTCGGTCCCCCCCCCCCCCGCCTCCGTGTCCGTCCCCCTACACCGCCTCCGTCCGTCCCCCCGCCTCCGTGTCCGTCCCCCCACCCCCGCCTCCGTGTCCGTCCCCCCACCCCCGCCTCCGTGTCCGTCCCCCTTCCCCGCCTCCGTGTCCGTCCTCCTCCCTCTCCTCCGTGTCCATCCCCCTCCTCCGTGTCGGTCCTCCTTCCCCGCCTCTGTGTCTCCCCCGCCTCTGTGTCGTCATCCCCACCTCTGTGTTCCCCCCGCCTCTGTGTCTCCCCCGCCTCCGTGTCCGTCCAACCGCCTCGCCTCCGTGTTCATCTCACTCCCCGTCCTCGGTGTCCGTTCCCCTCCCCGCCTCCGTGTCCGTTCCCCTCGCCTCCATGTCCGTCCCCCTTCCCCGCCTCCGCGTCCGTCCACCTTCCCCGCCTCCGCGTCCGTCCCCCTTCCCCGCCTCCGTGTCCGTCCCCCTTCCCCGCCTCCGCGTCCGTCCACCTTCCCCGCCTCCGCGTCCGTCCCCCTTCCCCGCCTCCATGTGCGTCCCCCTTCACCGCCTCCGTGTCCGTCCCCCTACACCGCCTCTGTCCGTCCCCCCTCCCCCGCCTCCGTGTCCGTCCCCCCACCCCCGCCTCTGTGTCCGTCCCTCTCCCCGCCTCCGTGTCCCTCCCCCTACACCGCCTCTGTCCGTCCCCCCTCCCCCGCCTCCGTGTCCGTCCCCCCTCCCCCGCCTCCGTGTCCGTCCCCCCACCCCCGCCTCCGTGTCCGTCCCCCCACCCCCGCCTCCGTGTCCGTCCCCCTTCCCCGCCTCCGTGTCCATCCCCCTCCTCCGTGTCCGTTCCCCTCCCCGCCTCCGTGTCCGTTCCCCTCCCCACCTCGCCTCCGCGTCCGTTCCCCGCCTCCGCGTCCGTGCCCCTTCCCCGCCTCCTCGTCCGTCCCCCTTCCCCTTCTCCGCGTCCGTCCCCCTTCCCCGCCTCCATGTCCGTCCCTCTTCACCGCCTCCGTGTCCGTTCCCCTTCCCCGCCTCCGTCCCCCTTCCCCGCCTCCGTGTCCGTCCCCCTTCCCCGCCTCCATGTCCGTCCCCCTTCCCCGCCTCCGTGTCCGTCCCCCTTCCCCGCCTCCGTGTCCGTCCCCCTTCCCCGCCTCCGTGTCCGTCCCCCTTCCCCGCCTCCGTGTCCGTCCCCCTTCCCTGCCTCCGTGTCCGTCCCCCTTCCCCGCCTCCGTGTCCGTCCCCCTTCCCCGCCTCCGTGTCCGTCCCCCTTCCCCGCCTCCGTGTCCGTCCCCCTTCCCCGCCTCTGTGTCCGTCCCCCTTCCCCGCCTCCGTGTCCGTCCCCCTTCCCCGCCTCCGTGTCTGTCCCCTTTCCCCGCCTCGCCTCTGTATCCATCCTCCTTCCCCGCCTCCATGGTCCCTCCACCACCCTGTCCTTTCCCTGACACTTGATGCTGCTCCTTACTCTGACACAAAAGAAATAGGAGCAGGATTCAGCAATTCAGCCCCTTCTGCCCACTTCTCCATTCGATATAATCACAGCTGATCTCATCTCAGCCCCAACTGCACTTTCCTCACCCTTCAACCCATTGCTAATTAAGTATCTGTCTATCTCGTCCTTAAATTTACTTCAAAGTCCTGCATGCACCACACATCTGGGGTAGTGAATTCCACAGCCCTTTGAGAAGTAATTTCTCCTCATCTCTGTTTTCAATCTGCCGACCCTTATCCTAAACTATAACCTCTCGTTCTGGATTGTTCCACAAGAGGGAGCATCCCCTCTATGTCTACTTTGGCAAAACCTTTTATCATCTTATGTACCTCAAGTTAGATCTCTCATTCTTCTCAACTCGAGAGAGTATAGGCCTAAACTGCTCAATGTTTTTTCACAAGACAAACCTCTCATCTCTGGAATCAAACCTCTGAACTGCCCCGACTGCAACTACATCCCTCTTCAAAACGGGACCAAAACTGCACACAGTACTTCAGCTGTGGTCTCACCAATGCCTTGTACAGTTGCAGTAACACCTCTTTTATACTCTATTCCTTTCATAATAAAGGCCAGAATTCCATCTGCCGTTCTTATTTCCTGCTTTACCTTTATACTAGTTTTTGTGATTCATCCACAAGGGCACCCAGATCCCTCGGCACCATAGCACTCTGAAGTTTCACTCCTGTTAGATAATAAGTTGTCTTTCCATTTTTCCGACCAAAATGGATGACCTCATACTTACCTACATTAAACTCCATCTGCCAAATTTTGGCCCACTCACCTAACCTATCTATATGAATGTTTAAGGTTCTTATTTCCTCATTGCAACTTACTGTCCCACATATTTTAGTGTAATCTGCAAATTTGGCTATTGTACCTTCTATTCTTACATCCAGGTCATTAATATATATTATAAATAGTTGGGGCCCGAGGACTGAACCCCACTACTTTTACAGATGCACCATAGAAAGCATCCTATCGGGCTGCATCACAGCCTGGTATGGCAACTGCTCAGCTCAAGACAGTAAGAAACCTCAGAGAGTCGTGACCACCGCCCAGTCCATCACACGAACCTGCCTCCCATCCATTGACTCCATCTACACCTCCCTGGGGAAAGCGGGCAGCATAATCAAAGATCCTTTTCACCCGGCATATTCACTCTTCCAACTTCTTCCATCGGGCAGGACATATAAAAGTCTGAGAACACGCACGAACAGACTCAAAAATAGCTTCTTTCCCGCTGTTACCAGACTTCTGAATCACCCTCTTATGGACTGAACTGATCTCTTCACATATCTTCTCTACAGAGTAGTACTGCACTCGTATGCATTACCCGATTCCTTGTGTCTATGTATTTGCATTGTGTATTTATGTATCCCCTATTTTTTTCATGTATGATAATCTTTATTATTGTCACAAGTAGGCTTACATTAACACTGCAATGAAGTTACTGTGAAAAGCCCTTGTCCCCACATTCCAGCACCTGTTCGGGTACACTGAGGGAGAATTCAGAATGTCCAAATTACCTAACAGCACACCTTTAGGGACTTGTGGGAGGAAGCCGGAGCACCCGGAGGAAACCCACGCAGACACTGAGAGAACATGCAGACTCCACACAGACAGTGACCCAAGCTGGGAATCAAACCTGGTCCCTGGCGCTGTGAAGCAACAGTACTAGCCGCTGTGCTACCGTGCCACCCATGGAATGATCTGTCTGGACTGTATGCAGAACGATGCTTTTCACTGTACCTTGTGACAATGAGCAAATCCAATCCACTAGTTACATCTTGCCAACCAGAAAAAGACACATTTATCCCAACTGTTCTGTCGGTTAGCCAGTCTTCTATCCAAGTGAATAAATTACTCCGAACCCCATATGTATTAACCTGTAATGCGACGCCTTATCAAATGCCTACTGGAAGTCCAGACATACTACACCTACAGGATCCTCATTTCCCACTTGGTTTGTTACATCTTAAAAGAACTCTAGCAAATTAGTCAAACACGATTTACACTTCATAAAACCATGCTGACTGATGGATTTCATTTTGACTTTCTAAATGTTCTGTTATTACTTCCTTAATAATGGATTCTAACAATTTCCCAGTTAAACTAACTGGTCTATAGCTTCCTACTTTCTGCCTCCCTCCCTTTTTGAATAAGGACGTTACATAAGCATTTTTTACATCCACTGGAACCTTTCCCGCATCCAGGGAATTACAGAATTTTATAAACCAATGGATCCAGTATCTCCACTTGCACTTCTTTTAAGACCCTAGGACGTAGGCCATCAGGCCCTGGGGACCTGTCTGCCTTCAATTCCAATAGTTGATTTAGTACTTTTACCCTCAGCGATAATGATTTTTCTCAATTCCACCCTTTCATTACCACTGCATTACCAGTTTCTTTTAGGATGGTACTAGTGCCCTTTACCATGGAAACTCATTCTCTCTCTGTGTGTCTCTCTCAGATGTCCACGTGCTGTTACTGGATGATATCCTGGTCTTGATGCAGAAAGTGGACGACAAAATGGTGTTGAAGTGTCACAGCAAGAACTCAGTGGGGGGCTCCATGCTCTGTCCCGTCATCAGACTCGGCAGCCTGCTCGCGCGGGACGTCGCCACAGGTGGGCCACATCGTCATGGGGCTGGGTAGAGCGAACGAGCGGATGTTTCATTCATTCAGGGAATACGAGTGACATTGGCAATGTCAGCATTTATTACCCACTCCAAATTGCCCTTGAGATGGGTGGTGACAAGCTGCTGCCTTCAATACAACTGAGTGGCTTGCTGGGCCATTCCCGAGCAGGTCAAAAGTCTGGAGTCTCACCTAGGCCAGACCGGGTAAGGGCAGCAGATTTCACTGTACCAAGTACTACTCTGGGCTGGCTGCCATAAATTAAAGCTGACTCTGCCACGTGGTACTGAGGCCAGTGCTGTACTGTTGGAGGTGCCAACTTTCAGATCAGATATTAAACTGAGGATTTGTCCTCACTACAAAAGTAAGAGCTCATGGTGTCGAGGGTATAAGCACTGATCGAGAACTGGTGAACTTAACGGGAATCAGAGTAGCGTAAATGAGCCATTTGAGATGAGATGAGTGATGTGCCAAAGGGACCAGGGCTAGAGCCTCAACTATTACAATTAATAGCAAGGGATGAAGGGTCTGAAGGTACAGCTGCCAAATTTGCTGATCACTCAAAGACGGGTAGGAAAGTGAGTTGTGACGAGGGCTTTACGGGGCCTGCAAAGGGTTCCAGACGTCAAGTGAGTGGATAAAAATTGGACAGGCGGACTATAATGTGGGAAAATGTGAACTTGTCCACTTTGGCAGGAAGAATAGAAAAGCAGCAAATTATTTAAATGGGGGAGGGATTGGAGAACTCTTGAGGG
Organism: Scyliorhinus torazame; assembly: GCF_047496885.1. NCBI lineage: Eukaryota > Metazoa > Chordata > Chondrichthyes > Carcharhiniformes > Scyliorhinidae > Scyliorhinus > Scyliorhinus torazame. Next base: position 104,612,504 of record NC_092718.1, on the reverse strand, counting down.
GCAGAGGGATCTGTGTGTCCTGGTACATGAGTCAGGAATAGCTAGTATTCCGGTACAAGTGATAAGGAAGGCAAATGAAATATTGTCGTTTATTGCAAGGGAGAATGGAATACAAAAGTAGGGGACTGATAACGGAGATGAAGAGGGTATCCTCCGAAGAAAGGTTGTGCAGGCTGGATCTTCATCCATTGGGAGTTGAGAAGAGTGAGAGTCGATCTTATTGAAATACATTAGATCCTGAGAGAGACCGGACAGGGTGGAGAATAAAGGCTCTCCCATCTAAGACAGAGATGAGCAATTTTTCTCTTACCAGCCTCGTACCAGCCTCCCCGAACAGGCGCCGGAATGTGGTGACTAGGGGCTTTTCACAGTAACTTCATTTGAAGCCTACTTATGACAAAAAGCGATTTTCATTTCTTGGAGGGTCTCGAGTCTTTTGTACTCTCTTCCCCCCAGAGAATGGTGGAGGCTGGGTCAGTAGCTGCGGTTAAGGCAGCGTTCAATAGATTCTTGATTCACAAGGTGGGTGGTGAAAGGTTATCGGGGATAGGCAGGAGTGTGGGGTTGAGGTTACAGTCAGATCAGCCATGATCTTATTGAATGGCTGAACATGCTCAAAGGGGCAATTTTAAAAAAAAAATAACCTTTTTGGGGGGGGGAGGTGTCACTGGCTGGAACCGCATTTGTTCCCCATCCCTAATTGCCCCTGCAGAAGCTGGTGGTGAGCTGCCTTGAACCGCTGCAGTTCATGAGGTATAGGTACACCCACCGTCCGGGAGTTAGGGAGTGAGTTCCAGGATTTCAACCTAGCGACGGTGAAGGAACAACCGATATATTTGCAAGTCAGGATGGTGGGGGACTTGGAGGGGAACCTCCAGGTGGTGCGGTTCCCAGGTATCTGCTGCCCTTGTCCGATAGAAGTCGCCAGTTTGGAAAGTGCTGCCTGAGGAGCCTTGGTGAGTTGCTGTAGTGCGCCTTGTAGATGGTACACATGGCTGCCACTGTGCGTCGGTTCTGGAAGGAGTGAATGTTTGTGGAAAGGGTACCAATGAAGCGAGGCTGCTTTGTCCTAGTTGGTGTCGAGCTTCTTGATTGTTGTTGGATCTGCACTCATCCAGGCAAGAAGAGAGCATTCCAACGGCCTACACCTGCTCCTAATTCATATGTTGGTATTTTCACATCTGCCTGCTCGGGTGGCTAGACATGACCTTGCGGCACGATTTGGAGGGAGAGCAGGATGTGCTCCCTGGTGGCCAGTGTTTATGATACATGTGTGCTTGCCCTGTTAAACAATTGACGATCTGTCCCTGTGAAGCACTGTCCTTTACAAAAGCCTTTTCTTGTGTTGCAGACCGCAAGGCGTTCTTCGTCCTGTTTCAGACCACCACCGGTGCGCAGATTTATGAGCTGGTGGCACAGACGGTGTCCGAGAGGAGAAGGTGAACCGGGTGGGCAAATCCCATTTGGGCCAGGGGTGAGGTGGGGGACTGGCGATCAGCTTCCCGTGGCTTTCGTTCGCGACAAGGAGAGATGAAAGGGTGGAGAGGGCGTGAAAAGAATCACCCAGACCTCCAGATCAGTAGGCCTGAGAGGTTGCTGGGAGGTGGGAGACAGAGGGGACATGGAATGTATTTCATTTTGGTCAAATAGCCCATTGAATCCTGCGCAGCAAATCGAGCTGCTGTTTTGGTGGGTCATTGCTCTGAGCGAGTCAAGATGGGCAGGGGGAGCGTGCAGGCGAACACCACGTGAGACAAGAGTTTCCAGTGTTACAGACAAAGACTGAACCTCCCACTTGTTCCTGTGATTCCCACAGCTGGTGCGAAAAGATCCTGAACACGCAGAATGCCCTCAAGCAGCTGAAACCCTCGATGTTGGGCAGGAACAGCCTGGTGCCACCCGCAACCAACATGCCCCTTAGTCCCACGTAAGTCTCTCAGCAACTTGGGCACTGTCGGAGATAACGAGGGAGGTGAGCAGACCGAGAGCAATCGAAAATGCCCTCGAAAATGCTAAGAAACCACTTGGGTTGATTACCATGGGATAGTGAATTCAAAAGGTGTGAGGTTATGTTAAACCTGAAAGAGAGAGAGAGAGCGGGCCGCAGGGAGGGAGAGAAAGCGAGCGAGAGAGCAGCCCGCAGGGAGGGGGAGAGAGCGAAAGAGAGCAGCCCGCAGGGAGGGAGAGAAAGCGAGCGAGAGAGCAGCCCGCAGGGAGGGGGAGAGAAGAGAGCAGCCCACAGGGAGGGAGAGAGAGAGGGCCACAGGGAGAGAGAGAGCAGCCCTCAAGGAGGGGGAGAGAGAGAGAGAGAACGGGCCACAGGGAGGGGGAGCGAGAGGGGGAGAGAGGGGCGCAGGGAGGGGGAGAGAGAGGGCCGCAGGGAGAGAGAGAGTGGCCCGCAGGGAGGGGGGGAGAGAGAGCGGGCCGCAGGGAGGGAGAGAGAGAGAGAGAGAGCAGCGGGCAGGGAGGGGGAGAGAGAGGGCCGCAGGGAGGGAGAGAGAGCGGCCCGCAGGGAGAGAGAGAGAGAGCGGCCCGCAGGGAGGGGGGGGAGAGAGAGCGGCCCGCAGGGAGGGGGAGAGAGAGAGCGGCCCGCAGGGAGGGGGCGAGAGAGAGAGAGAGGGCCGCAGGGAGGGGGAGAGAGAGAGAGGGCCGCAGGGAGGGGGGAGAGAGAGAGAGGGCCGCAGGGAGGGGGGGGAGAGAGAGAGGGCCGCAGGGAGGGGGAGAGAGAGAGAGGGCCGCAGGGAGGGGAGAGAGAGAGAGGGCCGCAGGGAGGGGGAGCGAGAGAGAGGGCCGCAGGGAGGGGGAGAGAGAGAGAGAAGGCCGCAGGGAGGGGGAGAGAGAGAGAAGGCCGCAGGGAGGGAGAGAGAGAGAGAGGGCCGCAGGGAGGGGGAGATAGAGAGGGGGCCGCAGGGTGGGGGAGAGAGAGAGCGGCCCGCAGGGGTGGGGAGAGAGGGCTGCAGGGAGGGGGAGAGAGAGAGAGGGCCGCAGGGAGGGGGAGAGAGGGCTGCAGGGAGGGGGGGGAGAGAGAGAGGGCTGCAGGAAGGGAGAGAGAGGGCCGCAGGGAGGGGGACAGAGGGAGAGGGCCGCTGGGAGGGGGAGAGTGAGAGAGGGCCGCAGGGAGGGGGAGAGAGAGAGAGGGGGCCGCAGGGAGTGGGAGAGAGAGAGAGGGCCGCAGGGAGGGGGAGAGAGAGAGAGGTCCGCAGGGAGGGGGAGAGAGGGCTGCAGGGAGGGGGGGAGAGAGAGAGGGCTGCAGGGAGGGGGAGAGAGAGAGAGGGCCGCAGGGAGGGGGAGAGAGAGAGAGGGCCGCAGGGAGGGGGAGAGAGAGAGAGGGCCGCAGGGAGGGGGAGAGAGAGAGAGGGCCGCAGGGAGGGGGAGAGAGAGAGAGGGCCGCAGGGAGAGGGAGAGAGCGGGCTGCAGGGAGGGGGAGAGAGCGGGCCGCAGGGAGGGGGAGAGAGAGAGCGGGTCGCCGGGAAAGTGGGAGAGAAAGAGAGGGCTGCAGGGAGGGGGAGAGAGAGAGCGGGCCACAGGGAAAGAGGGAGAGAGAGAGATGGCCGCAGGGAGGGGGAGAGAGAGAGAGGGCCGCAGGGAGGGAGAGAGAGAGAGAGGGCTGCAGGGAGGGGGAGCGGGCCGAAGGGAGAGATGGAGGGAGAGAGAGAGAGAGAGAGAGAGAGAGAGAGAGGGCCGCAGGGAGGGAGAGAGAGAGGGCCGCAGGGAGGGAGAGAGAGAGAGAGGGCCACAGGGAGGGAGGGAGAGAGAGAGAGGGCCGCATGGAGAGAGACAGCCACAGGGAGAGAGAGCGGGCCGCAGGGAAAGAGAAAGAGAGAGAGAGAGAGAGCAGCCCGCAGTGAGGGGGAGAGAGAGAGCCATAGGGAGAGAGAGAGCGAACGGCCCGCAGGGAGAGAGGGGCGCAGGGAGGGGGAGAGAGAGGGCCGCAGGGAGGGGGGGAGAGAGAGCGGGCCTCAGGGAGGGAGAGAGAGAGAGAGAGCAGCGGGCAGGGAGGGGGAGAGAGAGAGAGAGAGAGAGAGAGGGCCACAGGGAGGGGGAGCGAGAGGGCCGCAGGGAGGGAGAGAGAGCGGTCCGCAGGGAGAGAGAGAGAGAGAGCGGCCCGCAGGGAGGGAGGGGGGAGAGAGAGCGGCCCGCAGGGAGGGGGAGAGAGAGAGCGGCCCGCAGGGAGGGGGCGAGAGAGAGAGAGAGGGCCGCAGGGAGGGGGGGGACAGAGAGAGGGCCGCAGGGAGGGGGAGAGAGAGAGAGGGCTGCAGGGAGGGGAGAGAGAGAGAAGGCCGCAGGAAGGGGGAGAGAGAGAGAGGGCCGCAGGAAAGGGGAGAGAGCGAGAGGGCCTCAGAGAGGGAGAGAGGGCCGCAGGGAGGGGGAGCGAGAGAGAGGGCCGCAGGCAGGGGGAGAGAGAGAGAGAAGGCCGCAGGGAAGGGGAGAGAGAGAGAAGGCCACAGGGAGGGGGAGAGAGAGAGGGCCGCAGGGAGGGGGAGAGAGAGAGAGGGCCGCAGGGAGGGGGAGAGAGAGAGAGGGCCGCAGGGAGGGGGAGAGAGAGAGAGGGCCGCAGGGAGGGAGAGAGAGAGGGCCGCAGGGAGGGGGAGAGAGAGAGAGGGCCGCAGGGTGGGGGAGATAGAGAGAGGGCAGCAGGGAGGGGGAGAGAGAGAGAGGGCTGCAGGGAGGGGGAGAGAGAGAGAGGGCCGCAGGTAGAGTGAGAGAGTGCCGCAGGGAGGGGGAGAGAGAGAGCGAGGGCCGCAGGGAGGGAGAGAGAGAGAGAGGGCCACAGGGAGGGGGAGAGAGAGAGAGAGGGCCGCAGGGAGGGAGAGAGAGAGAGAGAGCGAGGGCCGCAGGAAGGGAGAGAGAGAGAGCCGCAGGGAGGGGGAGAGAGAGAGAGGGCCGCAGGGAGGGGGAGATAGAGAGGGGGCCGCAGGGAGGGGGAGAGAGAGAGCGGCCCGCAGGGAGAGGGACAGAGGGAGAGGGCCGCTGGGAGGGGGAGAGAGAGAGGGCCGCAGGGAGGGGGAGAGAGAGAGAGAGGGCCGCAGGGAGTGGGAGAGAGAGAGGGGGCCGCAGGGAGGGGGAGAGAGAGAGAGGGCCGCAGGGAGGAGGAGAGAGAGAGAGGGCCGCAGGGAGGGGGAGAGAGAGAGAAGGCCGCAGGGAGGGGGAGAGAGAGAGAGGGCCGCAGGGAGGGGGAGAGAGAGAGAAGGCCGCAGGGAGGGGGAGAGAGAGAGAGGGCCGCAGGGAGGGGGAGAGAGAGAGAGGGCCGCAGGGAGGGGGAGAGAGAGAGAAGGCCGCAGGGAGGGGGAGAGAGAGAGGGGGCCGCAGGGAGGGGGAGAGAGAGAGAGGGCCGCAGGGAGGGGGAGAGAGCGGGCTGCAGGGAGGGGGAGAGAGCGGGCCGCAGGGAGGGGGAGAGAGAGAGTGAGGGCCGCAGGGAGTGGGAAAGAGAGAGGGAGCCGCAGGGCGTGGGAGAGAGGACTGCAGGGAGGGGGAGAGAGAGAGAGGGCCGCAGGGAGGGGGAGAGAGAGAGGGCCGCAGGGAGGGGGAGAGAGAGAGAGGGCCGCAGGGAGGGGGAGAGAGAGAGGGCCGCAGGGAGGGGGAGAGAGAGAGAGGGCCGCAGGGAGGGGGAGAGAGAGAGAGGGCCGCAGGGAGGAGGAGAGAGAGAGAGGGCCGCAGGGAGGAGGAGAGAGAGAGAGGGCCGCAGGGAGGAGGAGAGAGAGAGAGGGCCGCAGGGAGGGGGAGAGAGAGAGAGGGCCGCAGGGAGGGGGAGAGAGAGTGCGGGTCGCAGGGAAAGTGAGAGAGAGAGAGAGAGGGCTGCAGGGAGGGGGAGAGAGAGAGAGGGCCGCAGGGAGGGGGAGAGAGAGAGAGGGCCGCAGGGAGGGGGAGAGAGAGAGACGGCCGCAGGGAGGGGGAGAGAGAGAGAGGGCCGCAGGGAGGGGGAGAGAGCGGGCCGCAGGGAGGGGGAGAGAGAGTGCGGGTCGCAGGGAAAGTGGGAGAGAGAGAGAGGGCTGCAGGGAGAGAGAGCGGGCCGAAGGGAAAGAGGGAGGGAGAGAGAGAGAGAGGGCCGCAGGGAGGGATAGAGAGAGAGAGGGCCGCAGGGAGGGAGGGAGAGAGAGAGAGGGCCGCAGGGAGGGGGAGAGAGAGAGCGGGCCACAGGGAAAGAGGGAGAGAGAGAGAGGGCCGCAGGGAGGGGGAGAGAGAGAGAGGGCCGCAGGGAGGGAGAAAGAGAGAGAGGGCTGCAGGGAGAGAGAGCGGGCCGAAGGGAAAGAGGGAGGGAGAGAGAGAGAGAGAGGGCCGCAGGGAGGGAGAGAGAGAGAGAGGGCCGCAGGGAGGGAGGGAGAGAGAGAGAGAGGGCCGCAGGGAGGGAGGGAGAGAGAGAGAGAGGGCCGCAGTGAGGGGGAGAGAGAGAGAGAGCCAGTGGGCCGTAGGGAGGGAGAGAGAGAGCGAGCGGGCCGTAGGGAGGGAGAGAGAGAGAGAGGGCGGGCCGGAGGGAGAGAGATTGAGCGAACGGGGCCGTAGGGAGGGAGAGAGAGAGAGAGCCAGCGGGCCGTAGGGTGGGAGAGAGAGAGAGCGAGCGGGCCGTAGGGAGGGAGAGAGAGAGAGAGCGAGCGGTGCAGTAGGGAGGGAGAGAGAGCGAGCGGGTCGGAGGGAGGGAGAGAGAGCGAGCGAACGGGCCGTAGGGAGGGAGGGAGAGAAAGAGCCGTAGATAGGGGGAGAGAGTGAGCGAGCGGGCCGTAGGGAGAGAGAGAGAGAGCGAGCGGGCCGGAGGGAGGGAGAGGGAGAGAACGAGCGGGCCGTAGGGAGGGAGAGGGAGAGAGCGAGTGGGCCGTAGGGAGGGAGAGAGAGAGAGAGAGCGAGCGGGCCTTAGGGAGGGAGAGAGGGCGAGCGGGTCGTAGGGAGGGAGAGAGCGAGCGGGCCGTAGTGAGGGAGAGAGAGCGCGTGGGCCGCAGGGAGGGAGAGCGAGCAGGCCGTAGGGAGGGAGAAAGAGAGCGGGCCGTAGGGAGGGAGAGAGAGAGCGAGCGGGCCGGAGGGATGGAGAGAGAGAGAGCGAGCGGGCCGTAGGGAGGGAGAGAGGGCGAGCGGGCCGTAGGGAGGGAGAGAGCGAGCGGGCCGTAGGGAGGGAGGGAGAGAGAGAGGGAGCGGGCCCTAGGGAGGGAGAGAGCGAGCGGGCCGTAGTGAGGGAGAGAGAGCGCGTGGGCCGCAGGGAGGGAGAGCGAGCAGGCCGTAGGGAGGGAGAAAGAGAGCGGGCCGTAGGGAGGGAGAGAGAGAGCGAGCGGGCCGGAGGGAGGGAGAGAGCGAGAGCGGGTCGGAGGGAGGGAGAGAGCGAACGGGCCTTAGGGAGGGACAGAGAGAGAGCCAGCGGGCCGTAGGGAGGGAGAGAGAGAGCGTGCGGGCCGTAGGGAGGGAGAGAGAGAGAGAGCGGGCCGTAGGGAGGGAGAGAGAGAGAGCGAGCAGGCCGTAGGGAGGGAGAGAGAGAGGGAGTTGGCGGGCCGTAGGGAGGGAGAGGATAGAGAGAGCGAGCGCCGGAGAGAGAGAAAGCAACACTGGATGGATAGAGAGAGGGCCAGATCTGGAGGTAGGGGAGAGAGAGAGCCGGAAGGAGGGAAGACAGAGAGAGCAGGCGTTGGAGTGAGGGGAGAGAGCGAGCGAGGAAAGCCAGCACCGGACGGAGGGGGGAGAGAGAGGGAGAGCGCAGGACGGAGGGGGAGAGAGAGAGAGGGCCGCAGGGAGGGGGAGAGAGAGAGAAGGCCGCAGGGAGGGGGAGAGAGAGAGAGGGCCGCAGGGAGGGGGAGAGAGAGAGAGGGCCGCAGGGAGGGGGAGAGAGAGAGAAGGCCGCAGGGAGGGGGAGAGAGAGAGGGGGCCGCAGGGAGGGGGAGAGAGAGAGAGGGCCGCAGGGAGGGGGAGAGAGCGGGCTGCAGGGAGGGGGAGAGAGCGGGCCGCAGGGAGGGGGAGAGAGAGAGTGAGGGCCGCAGGGAGTGGGAGAGAGAGAGGGAGCCGCAGGGCGGGGGAGAGAGGACTGCAGGGAGGGGGAGAGAGAGAGAGGGCCGCAGGGAGGGGGAGAGAGAGAGGGCCGCAGGGAGGGGGAGAGAGAGAGAGGGCCGCAGGGAGGGGGAGAGAGAGAGAGGGCCGCAGGGAGGAGGAGAGAGAGAGAGGGCCGCAGGGAGGAGGAGAGAGTGAGAGGGCCGCAGGGAGGAGGAGAGAGAGAGAGGGCCGCAGGGAGGGGGAGAGAGAGAGAGGGCCGCAGGGAGGGGGAGAGAGAGTGCGGGTCGCAGGGAAAGTGAGAGAGAGAGAGGGCTGCAGGGAGGGGGAGAGAGAGAGAGGGCCGCAGGGAGGGGGAGAGAGAGAGAGGGCCGCAGGGAGGGGGAGAGAGAGAGAGGGCCGCAGGGAGGGGGAGAGAGAGAGAGGGCCGCAGGGAGGGGGAGAGAGAGAGAGGGCCGCAGGGAGGAGGAGAGAGAGAGAGGGCCGCAGGGAGGAGGAGAGAGAGAGAGGGCCGCAGGGAGGAGGAGAGAGAGAGAGGGCCGCAGGGAGGGGGAGAGAGAGAGAGGGCCGCAGGGAGGGGGAGAGAGAGTGCGGGTCGCAGGGAAAGTGGGAGAGAGAGAGAGGGCTGCAGGGAGAGAGAGCGGGCCGAAGGGAAAGAGGGAGGGAGAGAGAGAGAGAGGGCCGCAGGGAGGGATAGAGAGAGAGAGGGCCGCAGGGAGGGAGGGAGAGAGAGAGAGGGCCGCAGGGAGGGGGAGAGAGAGAGCGGGCCACAGGGAAAGAGGGAGAGAGAGAGAGGGCCGCAGGGAGGGGGAGAGAGAGAGAGGGCCGCAGGGAGGGAGAGAGAGAGAGAGGGCTGCAGGGAGAGAGAGCGGGCCGAAGGGAAAGAGGGAGGGAGAGAGAGAGAGAGAGGGCCGCAGGGAGGGAGAGAGAGAGAGAGGGCCGCAGGGAGGGAGGGAGAGAGAGAGAGAGGGCCGCAGGGAGGGAGGGAGAGAGAGAGAGAGGGCCGCAGTGAGGGGGAGAGAGAGAGAGAGCCAGTGGGCCGTAGGGAGGGAGAGAGAGAGCGAGCGGGCCGTAGGGAGGGAGAGAGAGAGAGAGGGCGGGCCGGAGGGAGAGAGATTGAGCGAACGGGGCCGTAGGGAGGGAGAGAGAGAGAGAGCCAGCGGGCCGTAGGGAGGGAGAGAGAGAGAGCGAGCGGGCCGTAGGGAGGGAGAGAGAGAGAGAGCGAGCGGTGCAGTAGGGAGGGAGAGAGAGCGAGCGGGTCGGAGGGAGGGAGAGAGAGCGAGCGAACGGGCCGTAGGGAGGGAGGGAGAGAAAGAGCCGTAGATAGGGGGAGAGAGTGAGCGAGCGGGCCGTAGGGAGAGAGAGAGAGAGCGAGCGGGCCGGAGGGAGGGAGAGGGAGAGAGCGAGCGGGCCGTAGGGAGGGAGAGGGAGAGAGCGAGTGGGCCGTAGGGAGGGAGAGAGAGAGAGAGAGCGAGCGGGCCTTAGGGAGGGAGAGAGGGCGAGCGGGCCGTAGGGAGGGAGAGATCGAGCGGGCCGTAGTGAGGGAGAGAGAGCGCGTGGGCCGCAGGGAGGGAGAGCGAGCAGGCCGTAGGGAGGGAGAAAGAGAGCGGGCCGTAGGGAGGGAGAGAGAGAGCGAGCGGGCCGGAGGGATGGAGAGAGAGAGAGCGAGCGGGCCGTAGGGAGGGAGAGAGGGCGAGCGGGCCGTAGGGAGGGAGAGAGCGAGCGGGCCGTAGGGAGGGAGGGAGAGAGAGAGGGAGCGGGCCCTAGGGAGGGAGAGAGCGAGCGGGCCGTAGTGAGGGAGAGAGAGCGCGTGGGCCGCAGGGAGGGAGAGCGAGCAGGCCGTAGGGAGGGAGAAAGAGAGCGGGCCGTAGGGAGGGAGAGAGAGAGCGAGCGGGCCGGAGGGAGGGAGAGAGCGAGAGCGGGCCGGAGGGAGGGAGAGAGCGAACGGGCCTTAGGGAGGGACAGAGAGAGAGCCAGCGGGCCGTAGGGAGGGAGAGAGAGAGCGTGCGGGCCGTAGGGAGGGAGAGAGAGAGAGAGCGGGCCGTAGGGAGGGAGAGAGAGAGAGCGAGCAGGCCGTAGGGAGGGAGAGAGAGAGGGAGTTGGCGGGCCGTAGGGAGGGAGAGGATAGAGAGAGCGAGCGCCGGAGAGAGAGAAAGCAACACTGGATGGATAGAGAGAGGGCCAGATCTGGAGGTAGGGGAGAGAGAGAGCCGGAAGGAGGGAAGACAGAGAGAGCAGGCGTTGGAGTGAGGGGAGAGAGCGAGCGAGGAAAGCCAGCACCGGACGGAGGGGGGAGAGAGAGGGAGAGCGCAGGACGGAGGGGAAGAGAGAGCGAGATCGTGCCGGAGGGAGGGGGGAGAGAGCAAGTGAGCGCCGGAGGGAGGGGAAGAGACAGGGTATCGAAGAGAGGGCACAGAAGGGGGCCCCGGAGGGAGGGAGCACATGAGAGCCTGTGCAATAACAAAGTTGGTTCAGAAACGAGATGGCATCAAGGTGACTGGAGATGATCTTGAGCACGACGACTGCATTGGACCTAATGAAAAGCCCAAATACTAGTAGGAGCCAAAATTAAGAGGGCTTACGAATAAACAGAGGGCAGGGATTTCCAGTGATTGCTAAAGAAGCAGAGGAAATGTGAGGAAAGGTTCTTTGTTCACTCAGTTATGGTGATCTGGGATGCACTGTCTGAAAGGGCTGTGGGAGTCAATCCACAAGGAACGTCACAGAATTCTTAACTGTGCAGAGGAGGCCATCCGGCCCATCATTCCTGCTCTGGCCCTCCAAGTGTGACTCCCCTGCCTCTTCCTCTTTGTTGCATTGTTTCTCTTCAAATACTCAATCGAATGCCCTCTTGAACATCTCGACTAAACCTGCCTCCACCACATCCAGATCCGACCATTGGTTGTGAGAAAAAATGTTTTCTCATACCACTTTTGCACGTTTCCAAAACTCTATTGGACTTTTTGTAATTGCAATGCTGCAGCTAAAGAGCAGGGGAATGAGTTAAATCACACTACCAAAGAGCCAGCAAATGCTCGAGGGGCTGAATGGTCGTCTTCTGTTCCTGAGCAGTAGAATGAAGGGGCCGAATGGCCTCCTGTTCCTGTGGAACTGACCCGTCGGGCTGAATGATTTGTGTCTCTGTCAGTCTGCTTTTAAGTCTGTTCTAACTCTCGTCTCGCCCCCCCAACCCCACCCCAGCATGTCCTACAGGGAGCCAATGCTCAACTCGGAGAACAGCTTCACAACTCGTGACAGAATCAACTCTGACTTCAATGGTAAGAAAGGGAAGGTGATGAAGGAAGAGGCCCCGAAGGCAGGCTGAAGCCCAAATGGATTTTGATGTGGATAGGGGCGGGGGGGTGGAGGGAGAGGAGGGATGGTGGGGTTGGTCTTGCTCCAGGGACCCGGGTTCAATTCCGGGTTGCCTCGGGTGACTGTATGGAGTTTTCAATTGCTCCCCATGTCTGCGTGAGTTTCCTCCCACAGTGCGGGTTAGGTGCATTGGCCATGCTAAACTGCCCCTTTGTGTCCAAAGGGTTAGATGGGGTTACGGGGATAGGGTGGAGGTATGCATAGGGTGGGCGCGTGGGCTTAAGTAGGGTACTCTTTCCGAGGGCTAGTGCCGACTCGATGGGCCAAATGGCCTCTCTCTACGCTGTAAATTTGATGAGACTGGCAGTGTTTCACATAGCTGTTTGCTTTGGGGCCTGGGCTCACAGTCCCAAGCTGAGAGGGGTGAAGGGTGAGAAAGTAGTTGGGTTGGAGGGGTTCTGTGTTTCGCTTTGAGGCGAGGGACAGTTCGAGGTTTGGGCTTTGCGGATCTGGGTTGGGTTTGGAGGAATGGGGTTGGTGATGGAGTTGGGCTTTGGGACTTGTTGGGGGGAGTGTGTTGGTTGGCGGGGGTTACAGTAGCTTTGATTTCTGTGTTGGGGAATTGATGGAAGGTGTGGGTTGTGTTGAGCTGGAGGTTGGGTTATGTTGGGGGGGGTTGGTTGGAGGTTGGGATTGGGTTCGAGGAGATTGGATGGGGTTAGGTGTGGGGAGGGCTGGTTGCTGGGGTGGGAAGGGGGGATTGTTGAGGGTGATGCGATATTGAGTCGAGGGGAGTTGGGAGGATTTTACACATCCTGAATCCTAAAGTCATGCCTTCACCCACCTGCAACAATGAGGTCTTCCTGTCTTCACAGCAAAGGAGAGTGACGGTGTATCACAGGACAGTGGGACTGCAGAGCTGAGTGTGGATGACCACCCTCCCACAGAGATCCCAGGACAGAGTGTGGGCCAAGTACTGACGGAGCTCCTCAAGGCCACTGATGTTGATCTGATGAAATTGTCCTCAGGGCCATCCGAGCATGTCGCAGACGAAGCATTGGAAGATGGTGAGAGCCCCCAGGCATGATTTCCTGCACGTTCACTCACTCACACAACTCACTTTCTCGATCTCTCGCACGCACAAACTCACTCTGACACATGCTCACACACACACACACACACTCCCTCTTACACACTCACTTTCACGCACATTCATTTTCACACAGGCGCGTTCTCCCACACAGGCGCGTTCTCCCACACAGGCGCACTCTCCCACACAGCCACGTTCTCCCACACAGCCGCGTTCTCCCACACAAGGGTGCTCTCCCACACAGGGGTGCTCTCCCACACAGGGGTGCTCTCCCACACAGGGGTGCTCTCCCACACAGGCGGCTCTCCCACACAGGGGTGCTCTCCCACACAGGGGTGCTCTCCCACACAGGCGGCTCTCCCACACAGGCGGCTCTCCCACACAGGCGCACTCTCCCACACGGGCGCGCACTCACACACGGGCGCACTCTCCCACACAGGCGGCTCTCCCACACAGGCGCACTCTCCCACACGGGCGCGCACTCATACACGGGCGCACTCTCCCACACAGGCGGCTCTCCCACGCAGCCGCGTTCTCCCACACGGGTGCTCTCCCACACAGGCGGCTCTCCCACACAGGCAGCTCTCCCACACAGGCGGCTCTCCCACACAGGCGGCTCTCCCACACGGGCGCACTCACACACGGGCGCACTCACACGCGGGCGCACTCACACACGGGCGCACTCGCACACGGGCGCACTCACACACGGGCGCACTCACACACGGGCGCACTCACGCACGGGGGCACTCCCACACGGGCGCACTCTCCCACACGGGCGCACTCTCCCACACGGGCGCACTCTCCCACACGGGCGCACTCTCCCACACGGGCGCACTCTCCCACACAGGCGGCTCGCCCACACAGGCGGCTCTCCCACACGGGCGCACTCTCAAACACGGGCGCACTCTCAAACACGGGCGCACTCTCAAACACGGGCGCACTCTCAAACACGGGCGCACTCTCAAACACGGGCGCACTCTCAAACACGGGCGCACTCTCAAACACGGGCGCACTCTCCCACACGGGCGCACTCTCCCACACGGGCGCACTCTCCCACACAGGCGGCTCGCCCACACAGGCGGCTCTCCCACACGGGCGCACTCTCAAACACGGGCGCACTCTCAAACACGGGCGCACTCTCCCACACAGCCGCGCTCTCCCACACAGGGGCGCTCTCCCACACAGGCGCGCTCCCCCACACAGGCGCCATTTCCCACACTGACGCCACTCTCCCTGCCACACTCGGGCGCTCTCCCTGCCACACTCGGGCGCTCTCCCTGCCACACTCGGGCTCTCTCCCTGCCACACTCGGGCGCTCTCCCTGCCGCACTCGGGCGCTCTCCCTGCCACACTCGGGCCCTCTCCCTGCCACACTCGGGCGCTCTCCCTGCCACACTCGGGCGCTCTCCCTGCCACACTCGGGCGCTCTCCCTGCCACACTCGGGCGCTCTCCCTGCCACACTCGGGCCCTCTCCCTGCCACACTCGGGCCCTCTCCCTGCCACACTCGGGCGCTCCCCCTGCCACACTCGGGCGCTCCCCCTGCCACACTCGGGCGCTCCCCCTGCCACACTCGGGCGCTCCCCCTGCCACACTCGGGCGCTCCCCCTGCCACACTCGGGCGCTCCCCCTGCCACACTCGGGCGCTCCCCCTGCCACACTCGGGCGCTCCCCCTGCCACACTTGCTCTCTCTCCCTGCCACACTCGCTCTCTCTCTCCCTGCCACACTCGCTCTCTCTCTCCCTGCCACACTCGCTCTCTCTCTCCCTGCCACATTCGGGCGCTCTCCCTGCCACACTCGGGCGCTCTCCCTGCCACACTCGCTCTCTCTCTCCCTGCCACACTCGGGCGCTCTCCCTGCCACACTCGGGCGCTCTCCCTGCCACACTCGCTCTCTCTCTCCCTGCCACACTCGGGCGCTCTCCCTGCCACACTCGGGCGCTCTCCCTGCCACACTCGGGCGCTCTCCCTGCCACACTCGGGCGCTCTCCCTGCCACACTCGGGCGCTCTCCCTGCCACACTCGCTCTCTCTCTCCCTGCCACACTCGGGCGCTCTCCCTGCCACACTTGGGCGTTCTCCCTGCCACACTCTCTCTCTCTCTCCCTGCCACACTCGGGCGCTCTCCCTGCCACACTCGGGCGCTCTCCCTGCCACACTCGGGCGCTCTCCCTGCCACACTCGGGCGCTCTCCCTGCCACACTCGGGCGCTCCCCCTGCCACACTCGGGCGCTCCCCCTGCCACACTCGGGCGCTCTCCCTGCCACACTCGGGCGCTCTCCCTGCCACACTCGCTCTCTCTCTCCCTGCCACACTCGCTCTCTCTCTCCCTGCCACATTCGGGCGCTCTCCCTGCCACACTCGCTCTCTCTCTCCCTGCCACACTCGGGCGCTCTCCCTGCCACACTCGGGCCCTCACACTGCCACACTCGGGCGCTCTCCCTGCCACACTCGGGCGCTCTCCCTGCCACACTCGGGCGCTCTCCCTGCCACACTCGGGCCCTCTCCCTGCCACACTCGGGCGCTCCCCCTGCCACACTCGGGCGCTCCCCCTGCCACACTCGGGCGCTCCCCCTGCCACACTCGGGCGCTCTCCCTGCCACACTTGCTCTCTCTCCCTGCCACACTCGCTCTCTCTCTCCCTGCCACACTCGCTCTCTCTCTCCCTGCCACATTCGGGCGCTCTCCCTGCCACACTCGGGCGCTCTCCCTGCCACACTCGCTCTCTCTCTCCCTGCCACACTCGGGCGCTCTCCCTGCCACACTCGGGCGCTCTCCCTGCCACACTCGGGCGCTCTCCCTGCCACACTCGGGCGCTCTCCCTGCCACACTCGGGCGCTCTCCCTGCCACACTCGGGCGCTCTCCCTGCCACACTCGCTCTCTCTCTCCCTGCCACACTCGGACGCTCTCCCTGCCACACTCGGGCGTTCTCCCTGCCACACTCTCTCTCTCTCTCCCTGCCACACTCGGGCGCTCTCCCTGCCGCACTCGGGCGCTCTCCCTGCCGCACTCGGGCGCTCTCCCTGCCGCACTCGGGCGCTCTCCCTGCCGCACTCGGGCGCTCTCCCTGCCGCACTCGGGCGCTCTCCCTGCCGCACTCGGGCGCTCTCCCTGCCGCACTCGGGCGCTCTCCCTGACGCACTCGGGCGCTCTCCCTGCCGCACTCGGGCGCTCTCCCTGCCGCACTCGGGCGCTCTCCCTGCCGCACTCGGGCGCTCTCCCTGCCGCACTCGGGCGCTCTCCCTGCCGCACTCGGGCGCTCTCCCTGCCGCACTCGGCCGCTCTCCCTGCCGCACTCGGCCGCTCTCCCTGCCGCGCTCGGGCGCTCTCCCTGCCGCGCTCGGGCGCTCTCCCTGCCGCGCTCGGGCGCTCTCCCTGCCGCGCTCGGGCGCTCTCCCTGCCGCGCTCGGGCGCTCTCCCTGCCGCGCTCGGGCGCTCTCCCTGCCGCGCTCGGGCGCTCTCCCTGCCGCGCTCGGGCGCTCTCCCTGCCGCGCTCGCTCTCTCTCTCCCTGCCACATTCGGGCGCTCTCCCTGCCACACTCGCTCTCTCTCTCCCTGCCACACTCGGGCGCTCTCCCTGCCACACTCGGGCGCTCTCCCTGCCACACTCGCTTTCTCTCTCCCTGCCACACTGGGGCGCTCTCCCTGCCACGCTCGGGCGCTCTCCCTGCCGCGCTCGGGCGCTCTCCCTGCCGCGCTCGGGCGCTCTCCCTGCCGCGCTCGGGCGCTCTCCCTGCCGCGCTCGGGCGCTCTCCCTGCCGCGCTCGGGCGCTCTCCCTGCCGCGCTCGGGCGCTCTCCCTGCCGCGCTCGGGCGCTCTCCCTGCCGCGCTCGCTCTCTCTCTCCCTGCCACATTCGGGCGCTCTCCCTGCCACACTCGCTCTCTCTCTCCCTGCCACACTCGGGCGCTCTCCCTGCCACACTCGGGCGCTCTCCCTGCCACACTCGCTTTCTCTCTCCCTGCCACACTGGGGCGCTCTCCCTGCCACACTGGGGCGCTCTCCCTGCCACACTCGGGCGCTCTCCCTGCCACACTCGGGCCCTCTCCCTGCCACACTCGGGCCCTCTCCCTGCCACACTCGGGCGCTCTCCCTGCCACACTCGGGCGCTCTCCCTGCCACACTCGGGCGCTCTCCCTGCCACACTCGGGCCCTCACCCTGCCACAGTCGGGCCCTCTCCCTGCCACACTCGGGCGCTCCCCCTGCCACACTCGGGCGCTCCCCCTGCCACACTCGGGTGCTCCCCCTGCCACACTCGGGCGCTCCCCCTGCCACACTCGGGCGCTCTCCCTGCCACACTTGCTCTCTCTCCCTGCCACACTCGCTCTCTCTCTCCTTGCCACACTCGCTCTCTCTCTCCCTGCCACATTCGGGCGCTCTCCCTGCCACACTCGGGCGCTCTCCCTGCCACACTCGCTCTCTCTCTCCCTGCCACACTCGGGCGCTCTCCCTGCCACACTCGGGCGCTCTCCCTGCCACACACGGGCACTCTCCCTGCCACACTCGGGCGCTCTCCCTGCCACACTCGGGCGCTCTCCCTGCCACACTCGCTCTCTCTCTCCCTGCCACACTCGGGCGCTCTCCCTGCCACACTCGGGCGCTCTCCCTGCCACACTCGGGCGTTCTCCCTGCCACACTCTCTCTCTCTCTCCCTGCCACACTCGGGCGCTCTCCCTGCCACACTCGGGCGCTCTCCCTGCCACACTCGGGCGCTCTCCCTGCCACACTCGGGCGCTCTCCCTGCCACACTCGGGCGCTCTCCCTGCCACACTCGGGCGCTCCCCCTGCCACACTCGGGCGCTCTCCCTGCCACACTCGGGCGCTCTCCCTGCCACACTCGCTCTCTCTCTCCCTGCCACACTCGCTCTCTCTCTCCCTGCCACATTCGGGCGCTCTCCCTGCCACACTCGCTCTCTCTCTCCCTGCCACACTCGGGCGCTCTCCCTGCCACACTCGGGCGCTCTCCCTGCCACACTCGGGCGCTCTCCCTGCCGCACTCGGGCGCTCTCCCTGCCGCACTCGGGCGCTCTCCCTGCCGCACTCGGGCGCTCTCCCTGCCGCACTCGGGCGCTCTCCCTGCCGCACTCGGGCGCTCTCCCTGCCGCACTCGGGCGCTCTCCCTGCCGCACTCGGGCGCTCTCCCTGCCGCACTCGGGCGCTCTCCCTGCCGCACTCGGGCGCTCTCCCTGCCGCACTCGGGCGCTCTCCCTGCCGCACTCGGGCGCTCTCCCTGCCGCACTCGGGCGCTCTCCCTGCCGCACTCGGGCGCACTCCCTGCCGCACTCGGGCGCTCTCCCTGCCGCACTCGGGCGCTCTCCCTGCCGCACTCGGGCGCTCTCCCTGCCGCACTCGGGCGCTCTCCCTGCCGCACTCGGGCGCTCTCCCTGCCGCACTCGGGCGCTCTCCCTGCCACACTTGCTCTCTCTCCCTGCCACACTCGCTCTCTCTCTCCCTGCCACACTCGCTCTCTCTCTCCCTGCCACATTCGGGCGCTCTCCCTGCCACACTCGGGCGCTCTCCCTGCCACACTCGCTCTCTCTCTCCCTGCCACACTCGGGCGCTCTCCCTGCCACACTCGGGCGCTCTCCCTGCCACACTCGGGCGCTCTCCCTGCCACACTCGGGCGCTCTCCCTGCCACACTCGGGCGCTCTCCCTGCCACACTCGCTCTCTCTCTCCGTGCCACACTCGGGCGCTCTCCCTGCCACACTCGGGCGTTCTCCCTGCCACACTCTCTCTCTCTCTCCCTGCCACACTCGGGCGCTCTCCCTGCCACACTCGGGCGCTCTCCCTGCCGCACTCGGGCGCTCTCCCTGCCGCACTCGGGCGCTCTCCCTGCCGCACTCGGGCGCTCTCCCTGCCGCACTCGGGCGCTCTCCCTGCCGCACTCGGGCGCTCTCCCTGCCGCACTCGGGCGCTCTCCCTGCCGCACTCGGGCGCTCTCCCTGCCGCACTCGGGCGCTCTCCCTGCCGCACTCGGGCGCTCTCCCTGCCGCACTCGGGCGCTCTCCCTGCCGCACTCGGGCGCTCTCCCTGCCGCACTCGGGCGCTCTCCCTGCCGCACTCGGCCGCTCTCCCTGCCGCACTCGGGCGCTCTCCCTGCCGCGCTCGGGCGCTCTCCCTGCCGCGCTCGGGCGCTCTCCCTGCCGCGCTCGGGCGCTCTCCCTGCCGCGCTCGGGCGCTCTCCCTGCCGCGCTCGGGCGCTCTCCCTGCCGCGCTCGGGCGCTCTCCCTGCCGCGCTCGCTCTCTCTCTCTCCCTGCCACATTCGGGCGCTCTCCCTGCCACACTCGCTCTCTCTCTCCCTGCCACACTCGGGCGCTCTCCCTGCCACACTCGGGCGCTCTCCCTGCCACACTCGCTTTCTCTCTCCCTGCCACACTGGGGCGCTCTCCCTGCCACGCTCGGGCGCTCTCCCTGCCGCGCTCGGGCGCTCTCCCTGCCGCGCTCGGGCGCTCTCCCTGCCGCGCTCGGGCGCTCTCCCTGCCGCGCTCGGGCGCTCTCCCTGCCGCGCTCAGGCGCTCTCCCTGCCGCGCTCGGGCGCTCTCCCTGCCGCGCTCGCTCTCTCTCTCCCTGCCACATTCGGGCGCTCTCCCTGCCACACTCGCTCTCTCTCTCCCTGCCACACTCGGGCGCTCTCCCTGCCACACTCGGGCGCTCTCCCTGCCACACTCGCTTTCTCTCTCCCTGCCACACTGGGGCGCTCTCCCTGCCACACTCGGGCCCTCTCCCTGCCACACTCGGGCCCTCTCCCTGCCACACTCGGGCGCTCTCCCTGCCACACTCGGGCACTCTCCCTGCCACACTCGGGCGCTCTCCCTGCCACACTCGGGCCCTCACCCTGCCACAGTCGGGCCCTCTCCCTGCCACACTCGGGCGCTCCCCCTGCCACACTCGGGCGCTCCCCCTGCCACACTCGGGTGCTCCCCCTGCCACACTCGGGCGCTCCCCCTGCCACACTCGGGCGCTCTCCCTGCCACACTTGCTCTCTCTCCCTGCCACACTCGCTCTCTCTCTCCCTGCCACACTCGCTCTCTCTCTCCCTGCCACATTCGGGCGCTCTCCCTGCCACACTCGGGCGCTCTCCCTGCCACACTCGCTCTCTCTCTCCCTGCCACACTCGGGCGCTCTCCCTGCCACACTCGGGCGCTCTCCCTGCCACACACGGGCGCTCTCCCTGCCACACTCGGGCGCTCTCCCTGCCACACTCGGGCGCTCTCCCTGCCACACTCGCTCTCTCTCTCCCTGCCACACTCGGGCGCTCTCCCTGCCACACTCGGGCGTTCTCCCTGCCACACTCTCTCTCTCTCTCCCTGCCACACTCGGGCGCTCTCCCTGCCACACTCGGGCGCTCTCCCTGCCACACTCGGGCGCTCTCCCTGCCACACTCGGGCGCTCTCCCTGCCACACTCGGGCGCTCTCCCTGCCACACTCGGGCGCTCCCCCTGCCACACTCGGGCGCTCCCCCTGCCACACTCGGGCGCTCTCCCTGCCACACTCGGGCGCTCTCCCTGCCACACTCGCTCTCTCTCTCCCTGCCACACTCGCTCTCTCTCTCCCTGCCACATTCGGGCGCTCTCCCTGCCACACTCGCTCTCTCTCTCCCTGCCACACTCGGGCGCTCTCCCTGCCACACTCGGGCGCTCTCCCTGCCACACTCGGGCGCTCTCCCTGCCACACTCGGGCGCTCTCCCTGCCACACTCGGGCGCTCTCCCTGCCACACTCTGGCACTCTCCCTGCCACACTCGGGCGCTCTCCCTGCCACACTCGGGCGCTCTCCCTGCCACACACGGGCGCTCTCCCTGCCACACTCGGGCGCTCTCCCTGCCACACTCGCTCTCTCTCTCCCTGCCACACTCGCTCTCTCTCTCCCTGCCACACTCGGGCGCTCTCCCTGCCACACTCGGTCGCTCTCCCTGCCACACCCGGGCGCTCTCCCTGCCGAACTCGGGCGCTCTCCCTGCCGAACTCGGGCGCTCTCCCTGCCGCACTCGGGCGCTCTCCCTGCCGCACTCGGGCGCTCTCCCTGCCGCACTCGGGCGCTCTCCCTGCCGCACTCGGGCGCTCTCCCTGCCGCACTCGGGCGCTCTCCCTGCCGCACTCGGGCGCTCTCCCTGCCGCACTCGGGCGCTCTCCCTGCCGCACTCGGGCGCTCTCCCTGCCGCGCTCGGCCGCTCTCCCTGCCGCGCTCGGCCGCTCTCCCTGCCGCGCTCGGCCGCTCTCCCTGCCGCGCTCGGGCGCTCTCCCTGCCGCGCTCGGGCGCTCTCCCTGCCGCGCTCGGGCGCTCTCCCTGCCGCGCTCGGGCGCTCTCCCTGCCGCGCTCGGGCGCTCTCCCTGCCGCGCTCGGGCGCTCTCCCTGCCGCGCTCGGGCGCTCTCCCTGCCGCGCTCGGGCGCTCTCCCTGCCGCGCTCGGGCGCTCTCCCTGCCGCGCTCGGGCGCTCTCCCTGCCGCGCTCGGGCGCTCTCCCTGCCGCGCTCGGGCGCTCTCCCTGCCGCGCTCGCTCTCTCCCTGCCACATTCGGGCGCTCTCCCTGCCACACTCGCTCTCTCTCTCCCTGCCACACTCGGGCGCTCTCCCTGCCACACTCGGGCGCATTCCCTGCCACACTCGCTTTCTCTCTCCCTGCCACACTGGGGCGCTCTCCCTGCCACACTGGGGCGCTCTCCCTGCCACACTCGGGCGCTCTCCCTGCCGCGCTCGGGCGCTCTCCCTGCCGCGCTCGGGCGCTCTCCCTGCCGCGCTCGGGCGCTCTCCCTGCCGCGCTCGGGCGCTCTCCCTGCCGCGCTCGGGCGCTCTCCCTGCCGCGCTCGGGCGCTCTCCCTGCCGCGCTCGGGCGCTCTCCCTGCCGCGCTCGGGCGCTCTCCCTGCCGCGCTCGGGCGCTCTCCCTGCCGCGCTCGGGCGCTCTCCCTGCCGCGCTCGCTCTCTCTCTCCCTGCCACATTCGGGCGCTCTCCCTGCCACACTCGCTCTCTCTCTCCCTGCCACACTCGGGCGCTCTCCCTGCCACACTCGGGCGCTCTCCCTGCCACACTCGCTTTCTCTCTCCCTGCCACACTGGGGCGCTCTCCCTGCCACACTCGGGCGCTCTCCCTGCCACACTCGGGCGCTCTCCCTGCCACACTCGGGCGCTCTCCCTGCCACACTCGCTCTCTCTCTCCCTGCCACACTCGGGCGCTCTCCCTGCCACACTCGGGCACTCTCCCTGCCACACTCGGGCGCTCTCCCTGCCACACTCGGGCGCTATCCCTGCCACACTCGGGCGCTCTCCCTGCCACACTCGGGCGCTCTCCCTGCCACACTCGGGCGCTCTCCCTGCCACACTCGGGCGCTCTCCCTGCCACACTCGGGCGCTCTCCCTGCCACACTCGGGCGCTCTCCCTGCCACACTCGGGCGCTCTCCCTGCCACACTCGGGCGCTCTCCCTGCCACACTCGGGCGCTCTCCCTGCCACACTCGGGCGCTCTCCCTGCCACACTCGGGCGCTCTCCCTGCCACACTCGGGCGCTCTCCCTGCCACACTCGGGCGCTCTCCCTGCCACACTCGGGCGCTCTCCCTGCCACACTCGGGCGCTCTCCCTGCCACACTCGGGCGCTCTCCCTGCCACACTCGGGCGCTCTCCCTGCCACACTCGGGCGCTCTCCCTGCCACACTCGGGCGCTCTCCCTGCCACACGCGGGCGCTCTCCCTGCCACACTCGGGCGCTCTCCCTGCCACACTCGCTCTCTCTCTCTCCCTGCCACACTCGCTCTCTCTCTCTCCCTGCCACACTCGCTCTCTCTCTCCCTGCCACACTCGGGCGCTCTCCCTGCCACACTCGGGCGCTCTCCCTGCCACACCCGAGCGCTCTCCCTGCCGAACTCGGGCGCTCTCCCTGCCGCACTCGGGCGCTCTCCCTGCCGCACTCGGGCGCTCTGCCTGCCGCACTCGGGCGCTCTCCCTGCCGCACTCGGGCGCTCTCCCTGCCGCACTCGGGCGCTCTCCCTGCCGCACTCGGGCGCTCTCCCTGCCGCACTCGCGCGCTCTCCCTGCCGCACTCGGCCGCTCTCCCTGCCGCACTCGGCCGCTCTCCCTGCCGCACTCGGGCGCTCTCCCTGCCGCACTCGGGCGCTCTCCCTGCCGCACTCGGGCGCTCTCCCTGCCGCACTCGGGCGCTCTCCCTGCCGCACTCGGGCGCTCTCCCTGCCGCACTCGGGCGCTCTCCCTGCCGCACTCGGGCGCTCTCCCTGCCGCACTCGGGCGCTCTCCCTGCCGCACTCGGGCGCTCTCCCTGCCGC
The DNA here is from genome assembly GCF_047496885.1 of Scyliorhinus torazame. Taxonomy (NCBI): domain Eukaryota; kingdom Metazoa; phylum Chordata; class Chondrichthyes; order Carcharhiniformes; family Scyliorhinidae; genus Scyliorhinus; species Scyliorhinus torazame. Next base: position 104,589,865 of record NC_092718.1, on the reverse strand, counting down.
ACTCGGGCGCTCTCCCTGCCGCACTCGGGCGCTCTCCCTGCCGCACTCGGGCGCTCTCCCTGCCGCACTCGGGCGCTCTCCCTGCCGCACTCGGGCTATCTCCCTGCCGCACTCGGGCGCTCTCCCTGCCGCACTCGGGCGGTCTCCCTGCCGCACTCGGGCGCTCTCCCTGCCGCACTCGGCCGCTCTCCCTGCCGCACTCGGGCGCCCTCCCTGCCGCACTGGGGCGCCCTCCCTGCCGCACTGGGGCGCCCTCCCTGCCGCACTGGGGCGCCCTCCCTGCCGCACTCGGGCGCCCTCCCTGCCGCACTCGGGCGCCCTCCCTGCCGCACTCGGGCGCCCTCCCTGCCGCACTCGGGCGCCCTCCCTGCCGCACTCGGGCGCCCTCCCTGCCGCACTCGGGCGCCCTCCCTGCCGCACTCGGGCGCCCTCCCTGCCGCACTCGGGCGCCCTCCCTGCCGCACTCGGGCGCCCTCCCTGCCGCACTCGGGCGCCCTCCCTGCCGCACTCGGGCGCCCTCCCTGCCGCACTCGGGCGCCCTCCCTGCCGCACTCGGGCGCCCTCCCTGCCGCACTCGGGCGCTCTCCCTGCCGCACTCGGGCGCTCTCCCTGCCGCACTCGGGCGCTCTCCCTGCCGCACTCGGGCGCTCTCCCTGCCGCACTCGGGCGCTCTCCCTGCCGCACTCGTGCGCTCTCCCTGCCGCACTCGGGCGCTCTCCCTGCCGCACTCGGGCGCTCTCCCTGCCGCACTCGGGCGCTCTCCCTGCCGCACTCGGGCGCTCTCCCTGCCGCACTCGGGCGCTCTCCCTGCCGCACTCGGGCGCTCTCCCTGCCGCACTCGGGCGCTCTCCCTGCCGCACTCGGGCGCTCTCCCTGCCGCACTCGGGCGCTCTCCCTGCCGCACGGGCGCCCTCCCTGCCGCACTCGGGCGCTCTCCCTGCCGCACTCGGGCGCTCTCCCTGCCACACTCGGGCGCTCTCCCTGCCACACCCGGGCGCTCTCCCTGCCACACTCGGGCGCTCTCCCTGCCACACTCGGGCGCTCTCCCTGCCACACTCGGGCGCTCTCCCTGCCACACTCGGGCGCTCTCCCTGCCACACTCGGGCGCTCTCCCTGCCACACTCGGGCGCTCTCCCTGCCACACTCGGGCGCTCTCCCTGCCACACTCGGGCGCTCTCCCTGCCACACTCGGGCGCTCTCCCTGCCACACTCGGGCGCTCTCCCTGCCACACTCGGGCGCTCTCCCTGCCACACTCGGGCGCTCTCCCTGCCACACGCGGGCGCTCTCCCTGCCACACTCGGGCGCTCTCCCTGCCACACTCGCTCTCTCTCTCTCCCTGCCACACTCGCTCTCTCTCTCTCCCTGCCACACTCGCTCTCTCTCTCCCTGCCACACTCGGGCGCTCTCCCTGCCACACTCGGGCGCTCTCCCTGCCACACCCGAGCGCTCTCCCTGCCGAACTCGGGCGCTCTCCCTGCCGCACTCGGGCGCTCTCCCTGCCGCACTCGGGCGCTCTGCCTGCCGCACTCGGGCGCTCTCCCTGCCGCACTCGGGCGCTCTCCCTGCCGCACTCGGGCGCTCTCCCTGCCGCACTCGGGCGCTCTCCCTGCCGCACTCGCGCGCTCTCCCTGCCGCACTCGGCCGCTCTCCCTGCCGCACTCGGCCGCTCTCCCTGCCGCACTCGGGCGCTCTCCCTGCCGCACTCGGGCGCTCTCCCTGCCGCACTCGGGCGCTCTCCCTGCCGCACTCGGGCGCTCTCCCTGCCGCACTCGGGCGCTCTCCCTGCCGCACTCGGGCGCTCTCCCTGCCGCACTCGGGCGCTCTCCCTGCCGCACTCGGGCGCTCTCCCTGCCGCACTCGGGCGCTCTCCCTGCCGCACTCGGGCGCTCTCCCTGCCGCACTCGGGCGCTCTCCCTGCCGCACTCGGGCGCTCTCCCTGCCGCACTCGGGCGCTCTCCCTGCCGCACTCGGGCTATCTCCCTGCCGCACTCGGGCGCTCTCCCTGCCGCACTCGGGCGGTCTCCCTGCCGCACTCGGGCGCTCTCCCTGCCGCACTCGGCCGCTCTCCCTGCCGCACTCGGGCGCCCTCCCTGCCGCACTGGGGCGCCCTCCCTGCCGCACTGGGGCGCCCTCCCTGCCGCACTGGGGCGCCCTCCCTGCCGCACTCGGGCGCCCTCCCTGCCGCACTCGGGCGCCCTCCCTGCCGCACTCGGGCGCCCTCCCTGCCGCACTCGGGCGCCCTCCCTGCCGCACTCGGGCGCCCTCCCTGCCGCACTCGGGCGCCCTCCCTGCCGCACTCGGGCGCCCTCCCTGCCGCACTCGGGCGCCCTCCCTGCCGCACTCGGGCGCCCTCCCTGCCGCACTCGGGCGCCCTCCCTGCCGCACTCGGGCGCCCTCCCTGCCGCACTCGGGCGCCCTCCCTGCCGCACTCGGGCGCCCTCCCTGCCGCACTCGGGCGCTCTCCCTGCCGCACTCGGGCGCTCTCCCTGCCGCACTCGGGCGCTCTCCCTGCCGCACTCGGGCGCTCTCCCTGCCGCACTCGTGCGCTCTCCCTGCCGCACTCGGGCGCTCTCCCTGCCGCACTCGGGCGCTCTCCCTGCCGCACTCGGGCGCTCTCCCTGCCGCACTCGGGCGCTCTCCCTGCCGCACTCGGGCGCTCTCCCTGCCGCACTCGGGCGCTCTCCCTGCCGCACTCGGGCGCTCTCCCTGCCGCACTCGGGCGCCCTCCCTGCCGCACGGGCGCCCTCCCTGCCGCACTCGGGCGCCCTCCCTGCCGCACTCGGGCGCCCTCCCTGCCGCACTCGGGCGCCCTCCCTGCCGCACTCGGGCGCCCTCCCTGCCGCACTGGGGCGCCCTCCCTGCCGTACTGGGGCGCCCTCCCTGCCGCACTCGGGCGCCCTCCCTGCCGCACTGGGGCGCCCTCCCTGCCGCACTGGGGCGCCCTCCCTGCCGTACTGGGGCGCCCTCCCTGCCGCACTGGGGCGCCCTCCCTGCCGCACTGGGGCGCCCTCCCTGCCGCACTGGGGCGCCCTCCCTGCCGCACTGGGGCGCCCTCCCTGCCGCACTGGGGCGCCCTCCCTGCCGCACTCGGGCGCCCTCCCTGCCGCACTCGGGCGCCCTCCCTGCCGCACTCGGCCGCCCTCCCTGCCGCACTCGGGCGCCCTCCCTGCCGCACTCGGGCGCCCTCCCTGCCGCACTCGGGCGCCCTCCCTGCCGCACTCGGGCGCCCTCCCTGCCGCACTCGGGCGCCCTCCCTGCCGCACTCGGGCGCCCTCCCTGCCGCACTCGGGCGCCCTCCCTGCCGCACTCGGGCGCCCTCCCTGCCGCACTCGGGCGCCCTCCCTGCCGCACTCGGGCGCTCTCCCTGCCGCACTCGGGCGCTCTCCCTGCCGCACTCGGGCGCTCTCCCTGCCGCACTCGGGCGCTCTCCCTGCCGCACTCGGGCGCTCTCCCTGCCGCACTCGGGCGCTCTCCCTGCCGCACTCGGGCGCTCTCCCTGCCGCACTCGGGCGCTCTCCCTGCCGCACTCGGGCGCTCTCCCTGCCGCACTCGGGCGCTCTCCCTGCCGCACTCGGGCGCTCTCCCTGCCGCACTCGGGCGCTCTCCCTGCCGCACTCGGGCGCTCTCCCTGCCGCACTCGGGCGCTCTCCCTGCCGCACTCGGGCGCTCTCCCTGCCGCACTCGGGCGCACTCCCTGCCGCACTCGGGCGCTCTCCCTGCCGCACTCGGGCGCTCTCCCTGCCGCACTCGGGCGCTCTCCCTGCCGCACTCGGGCGCTCTCCCTGCCGCACTCGGGCGCTCTCCCTGCCGCACTCGGGCGCTCTCCCTGCCGCACTCGGGCGCTCTCCCTGCCGCACTCGGGCGCTCTCCCTGCCGCACTCGGGCGCTCTCCCTGCCGCACTCGGGCGCTCTCCCTGCCGCACTCGGGCGCTCTCCCTGCCGCACTCGGGCGCTCTCCCTGCCGCACTCGGGCGCTCTCCCTGCCGCACTCGGGCGCTCTCCCTGCCGCACTCGGGCGCTCTCCCTGCCGCACTCGGGCGCTCTCCCTGCCGCACTCGGGCGCACTCCCTGCCGCACTCGGGCGCCCTCCCTGCCGCACTCGGGCGCCCTCCCTGCCGCACTGGGGCGCCCTCCCTGCCGCACTGGGGCGCCCTCCCTGCCGCACTCGGGCGCCCTCCCTGCCTCACTCGGGCGCCCTCCCTGCCGCACTCGGGCGCCCTCCCTGCCGCACTCGGGCGCTCTCCCTGCCGCACTCGGGCGCTCTCCCTGCCGCACTCGGGCGCTCTCCCTGCCGCACTCGGGCGCTCTCCCTGCCGCACTCGGGCGCTCTCCCTGCCGCACTCGGGCGCTCTCCCTGCCGCACTCGGGCGCTCTCCCTGCCGCACTCGGGCGCTCTCCCTGCCGCACTCGGGCGCTCTCCCTGCCGCACTCGGGCGCTCTCCCTGCCGCACTCGGGCGCTCTCCCTGCCGCACTCGGGCGCTCTCCCTGCCGCACTCGGGCGCACTCCCTGCCGCACTCGGGCGCCCTCCCTGCCGCACTCGGGCGCCCTCCCTGCCGCACTGGGGCGCCCTCCCTGCCGCACTGGGGCGCCCTCCCTGCCGCACTCGGGCGCCCTCCCTGCCTCACTCGGGCGCCCTCCCTGCCACACTCGGGCGCCCTCCCTGCCACACTCGGGCGCCCTCCCTGCCACACTCGGGCGCCCTCCCTGCCACACTCGGGCGCCCTCCCTGCCACACTCGGGCGCCCTCCCTGCCACACTCGGGCGCCCTCCCTGCCACACTCGGGCGCCCTCCCTGCCACACTCGGGCGCCCTCCCTGCCACACTCGGGCGCCCTCCCTGCCACACTCGGGCGCCCTCCCTGCCACACTCGGGCGCCCTCCCTGCCACACTCGGGCGCCCTCCCTGCCACACTCGGGCGCCCTCCCTGCCTCACTCGGGCGCCCTTCCTGCCTCACTCGCGCGCCCTTCCTGCCTCACTCGCATGCTCTCCCTCATTTTTCCTCCACTTCTCTCTCTATCTCTCTCCCCCAGTCCTAGTGAGACACTGCTGCTTGGAGCCAGCTCGGTTACATGTTGTGTGCAGATGGGTCCTCTCCAGTCCGAAGTCCTTTGATCCAAGCTCTCCTGATGCTCTTCCATTTTTCCGCAGTTCACACAATGAAGCGAGTGCTCAACAGTGGTAAGAGAATCTCCACGGAGCCCTGCGCCCAGCCAGCGAGCGAGGGTGGCCCGGGCCCTGGCAGCAGAGCTGGTGAGGCGAACGGTAACCAGCAGGAAGGAGGGACAGAGGAGAGAGAGAAGGAGCCGTCTCCGGTGGAGGGAGTGCAGGAAGCTCTGGACAAAGGGGAAAGCGGCCACGAGAGGGATGGAACCGAGAAAGCAGAGGAGTCAACTGAGGGACAGGGAGATGACAACGAGCAGGAGGGACAGGTCAAAGTGACAGGTAAGGAACCCGGTTGAGAGGAATGGCGGGGAGTTAGGGAACAGATCACAAGGAACTCAGTGAAGTTTGAAAGGGCCTGCATTGAGGTCCCAGTCCTCTGTGTTGTCTGAAGGTTTTCAGGAATTGAAGGTGAAATCACCAGGACGCTGTTGCAAGCGAGACAGTCATTATGGGCCAAGGTGTCGAGAACCCCAAAGTGTACCATGGAGTTCACCTGACGCACAACTTTTAATAGATTGTGGTATGGGGAGCACACGGCCCACTCTACAGGTGTGGTGCAGCAGACATCCTAACAGTAATTTTTAAAGCAAAGCAATGTTTATTCTATGAACTCAAGTTAACCTTTTTAAAACACAGTGAACATCTGATAACCAACAATTCAAATACAACCCCCAAAGAATACAACATTCTAAGTAATACTTAAGTAATCCTTTTAACATCCATAAGACTTTTTTTTTTTAAAAACTTTTAACAGAAGCACATCAGGTTTACATTCACTACTGAGAACAGTTATCATCTGAATTCACCAAATGATCACGAGATAATCTTTACATGGCAGAGAGATCACCATTACGCCTTCTGTGGCTGACTGCAGCTCCAACACTGAAACTAAATCAAACAAACACAGACACACCCAAGCTTCTCTCAAAGCGAAACTAAAAGCTGACAGACAGCCCAGCTCCACCCACACTCTGACATCACTGCAGTAATAAACACCCATTTCTTAAAAGTACACCCACTACAGGTATTCGATAAATACACCCATTTCTTAAAGGTACTCTCACATGACACCCAAGAAAATAAAATAAACCATCAACTTCAAGATGGTTTCATTTTTCACCTTTTCACTATCCTTTAAGAAATGCACACAGTACATATACTTTTTCATTTCAAAAAACAACACCCACAAACAGGTATAATAATATAGTCCATTTCTTGTTGTTGTTCTTCCTCCAACTGGAATCCCTCTTGATTGACAGTCTCTTTGAACAAGAAGATTTCTCTACGCCTCGGCATGTCTCATTAAAGTCAGACACTTTAGTTCAATCTGATCCTATAGTCCCTTGCAATTCTCCAACACAGGAGCATTGGTTATCACAGCTTTCAGGCAGTCAAATGGCTGTTGAAACTCCACTGTCCACTGACATTTCGACATTTCTTCAGCAAGTCCATCAGTGGAGCAATCACGCTTCAAAACGTATGTACAAATGTTCGGTCAAATCCACTCATGCCAAGAAATCGCATTATTTCCCTTCGTCTTGAGGGCATCGGAAACTCCTCAATAACTGTTGGTTTCACGTCCCGTGGGACCAGTCGACCCTGTCCGATTGTATGGCCAAGGAAAGTGACTTGGGCTTTTCCAAATTCACTTTTGGCTAGGCTTACCACCAAACCCGCTTCCTGAAGTCGATTGAATAACTCCATCAGATGTTTTAAATGTCCATGTCTGGCTGCAAATTACCAGATCGTCGAAGTATACCGCACAACTGGGTAATCCTGAAACGACTTTGTTAGTTAACCGTTGAAATGTGGCTGGGGTGTTTTTCATGCCAAACGGCATAACTTTGAATTGGCACATACCATCTGGAATCACAAAAGCTGAAATCTCCTTCGCCCTTTCAGATAAAGGTACTTGCCAGTAACCTTTAAGTAAATCCAATTTGGAAATAAAGCTGATTGTCCCACTTTCTCAATGCAATCCTCCAAACGTGAGATAGGATAAGAGTCCATTCTTGTAACTGCACTAACCTTTCTATAGTCCACACACAACCGTTGGGTACCGTCTGGTTTAGGTACCATGACTATGGGTGAGCTCCATTGGCTGTAACCCACTTCAATTATGCCATTTTAAAAAAATTTATAGTACCCAATTCATATTTCCAATTAAGGTGCAATTTCACGTGGCCAATCCACCTTTCCTGCACATCTTTTGGGTTGTGGGGGCGAAACCCACACAAACATGGGGAGAATGTGCAAACTCCACACGGACAGTGACCCAAAGCCGGGATCGAACCTGGAACCTCGCCGCCGTGATGCAGCAGAGCTAACCCACTGCGCCACCGTGCTGCCCTAATTATGCCATTTTTAAGCATACTCTCAATCTCTTTGTTAACCTGTGCCAATTTTAAAGGGTTAAGTCTATATGGATGTTGTTTGACGGGAACAGCATTTCCCACATCTACATCATGTATAGCCATTTTAATACTTCCCAATTTATCTCTACAAACTTGCCCATGTGATATCAATAACTCTTTCAGGTCAGTTTGTTTTTCCTCTGGAAGGTAACTCAACAATTTATCCCAATTTTTAAGAACATCCTCATTTTCCAATTTAATTTGAGGTATTTCAAATTGAGAGTCATCTGGATTTGGTTCGTCACTTTGAGTTAGAATCATTAAAACCTCCTCCTTCTTCTCTCCTTCCCTTTCAAAGTACCTTTTCAGCATATTCACATGACACACTCGGTGAATTTTCCTTCTACCTGACATTTTTACCACATAATTCACCTCACTTAATTTCCTTTCAATCTGATAAGGTCCACAAAACCTTACTTTTAAAGGTTCACCTACCACTGGTAACAATGCTAAAACTTTATCCCCACTGGCAAAACTACGAACTTTGGATTTCTTGTCCGCTACCCATTTCATCACATGTTGTGCAACTTTTAAATGTTGTCTAGCCAATTCACCTGCTCTATTTAATCGTTCCCTAAAATTTGACACATAATCCAATAATGTAATTTCCAATTTCTCACCCACCAATTTTTCCTTAATCAGTTTAAGTGGTCCTCTTACCTCATGACCAAAAATTTGTTAAAAAGGACTGAATTTTGTTGACTCATTAGGTGCATCCCTAATTGCAAACAGTACAAATGGAATTCCTTCATCCCAATCCTCTGGATAATCGTGACAATACACCCTCAACATTGTCTTTAATGTCTGATGGCACCTTTCTAACGCTCCCTGCGATTCTGGATGGTACGCAGTTGATTTAAATTGTTTTATTCCTAAGCTATCTATAACTTCTTTGAATAACCTTGAGGTAAAATTTGATCCTTGATCCGATTGTATTTATGAGGGTAGTCCGTATCTAGTAAAGAATTCAAGTAACTCCTCGACAATCTTTTTAGCTGTAATATTGCGTACTGGTATGATCTCTGGAAACCTAGTAGACACATCTATTATAGTCAAAAGATATTGATTCCCACTTTTCGTTTTAGGAAGCGGTCCTATGCAATCAATTAGGGCCCTTGTAAAAGGTTCCTCGAATGCTGGAATGGGTATTAAGGGCGCCGATTTTATCATTGCTTGAGGTTTCCCTATCACTTGACATGTGTGACATGATTGACAAAATTTAACTACATCTTTATGTAGTCCAGGCCAATAAAAATGCTTCTGGATTTTAGCTTGAGTTTTCCTTTCTCCCAAATGACCTCCCACTGGTCCCTCATGTGCAACTCGCAACACCTCCTTTCTATACCCTACTGGCAATACTACTTGATGAACTTCTGCCCACTTTTCATCTGCCTGCATATGTACAGGTCTCTATTTTCTGATCAAGACATCACTTTTACGGTAATACCACTCTAGTATACACTCGGATTCCTCTTCCGTGTATGCTTTCCGATACAGGCGTTTTATTTCTAAATCTTTCTGTTGTAACTCCGCCAATTTTCCTGAACTAAAAATATCCGCCTCATCCTCCACCTGTTCTTGTTCTTTTTCAGCCATTTGATCAAAAATCGTTTCTGATATTTGCACTTCAACTTCATCTTCACTCTTTGATTTCTCCTCTTGTCTTAACCTGTGACTTTGCGACCTTGTTACTACACAATCCGGAAAAATCCCAGGATATTCGTCCTTCAACACTTCAGTTGTCTGAATTTCCACTGGCTTATCAACCACAGTAGGCATCACTCCCACCTGCGATCCAGCTATATCATTACCCAAGATAAACTGTATTCCTGGACAAGATAGTTTCTCTACTACTCCTACTACCACTTCACCACTCTTCACTGGACTTTCCAACCTTACCTTATATAATGGAACGCTACTCCTCTCACCCTGAATTCCACATAATACCACCTTTTCTGGCAATATTCTTCCCAAACTACATAACTCCTCATCTCACCATTAAAGATTGACGAGCTCCTGTATCCTTAAAATTGTGACTTCTTTACCTACTCCTCTGATATACATGACTAAACTTTACCCACATAAGTAAATTCTTTAAAGACATCTGGCACCATCTTATCAATCACCTCTTGATCAGGCTGTACAATCTTTTGCACCTCCTTCGCTTCACTTGGGCTTTCCTTTACCACTTTAACAAACCCCACTGTCTTATCATGTTTTACCACATCAGCCTTCCCAGTGCTTTTCTTCAACCACCAACACTGTTTACATGGCCTAGTTTATTAGTGAAAACATTTGAAACTTTTCATTTCTTTTCCACCCTCCTGGATTTCTTTTTTAATCTGAGGTACACTCTCCTTATTATCTCCCATCAGATCTCCTTTGCCTCTATCACTTGATTATTTCTCATGTCCCCAATTTCTATCCCTCACCGGCTGAAACTGATGTCGGAAACCAGACTTTGATTTATGAACTAATTCATAATCATCTGCCATTTCTGCTGCTAATCTCGCAGTTTTAACCCTCTGCTCTTCCACATGAGTTGTCACTACATCAGGAATTGAATTTTTAAACTCCAAAAGTATAATTTCTCTGAGAGCTTCATACGTTTGGTCTATTTTCAAAGCCCTTATCCACCTATCAAAATTACTCTGTTTGATCCTTTCAAACTCCATGTATGTTTGACCAAATTCTTTCCTTAAATTTCTAAACCTTTGTCTGTAGGCTTCAGGCACTAGTTCATCTGCACCTAAGATGGATTTTTTCACCACCTCATACGTCCCAGATACCACCTCTGGTAGTGATGCAAACACTTCACTAGCCCTACCTACCAACTTTTTTTGAATCAGTAATATCCACATGTCCTGTGGCCATTTCATTTGTTTAGCTACCTTCTCAAATGAAATGAAAAAGTCTTCTACCTCCTCCTCATTAAACCTTGGCAATGCTTGGACATATTTAAATAGATCCCCACCAAGCCTTCGACTATGACACTCTTTCTCACTATCCTCGTCACTATCATCCAACTGTCTGTTTCCCTTTATGTCCGCCAATTTTTACTGATTGTCATGTTTCATGGCCATTTTCTGAAGTTCAAACTCTCTCTTTTTCCCTTTCCTCTCTCTCTTTTTCCCTGATCTGTATCTCTCTTTCTGTTTGTTCTGCTCGGGCCATTCTTTCTTTTTCACTCATTGCGTATTCAAGCTGTTTTAATTCTTTTTCATGTTCAAGTTGCTTAATCTGCAACTGGATCTTTGCCATTTCCAATGGGTCAGACTGTATCTCGGGCAATTTTAAATGCTCAGCTACTGCCGTAAGTACCTCATCTTTTCGCGTTCTGTCAGGTAATGTTAACTGCAATGTTTTTGCCAAATCGAAAAGTCGGTTTTTAGTCTCTGTCCGTAAGGTAGTGCGTGTGACCATTTCCACCCCCAAAAACTTAAGAGCCTCTGAAAGAACCATTGTCCAGAACACACACTCCCTACTTAAACTGAAATGCCACAGCTGAAAAGCAACCACAATATGCTCACCCCTCACTGTCTTTAAGTTCACTAAGCCAATCCAATCGATAGACTTTTATCCCAGACGAGCTCCCAATTTGTTATGGGCCAAGGTTTAGAGAATCCCAAAGTGTATCATGGAGTTCACCTGACTCACAACTTTTACTAGATTGTGGTATGGGGAGCACATGGCCCACTCTATAGGTGTGGTACAGCAGAAATCGAAAGTATTTTTTAAAGCAAAACAATGTTTATTCTATGAACTCACGTTAACCTTTTTAAAACACAGGAACCATCTTTGCAACCATCAATTCAAATACAACCCCCAAAGAATACAACATTCTAAGTAATACTTAAACTTTCCTTTTAACATCCATAAGACTTTTTAAAAAACTTTTAATCACAGAAGCACATCAGGTTTAAATTCACTACTGAGAACAGTTATCACTCTGAATTCACCAAATGATCAAGAGATAGTCTTTACATGGCAGAGAGAACAACATTACACCTTCTCTGGCTGACTGCAGCTCCAACACTGAAACGAAACCAAAAAAACACAGACACAACCAAGCTTTTCTCAACGTGAAACTAAAAGCTGACAGACAGCCCAGCTCCACCACACTCTGACATCACTGCAGTAATAAACATCCATTTCTTAAAGGTGCATCCACTACAGGTATTCTATAAAAACACCCATTTCTTAAAAGTATTCTCACATGACACAAGGGATATATCGGCCTTGGAGGGAGTGCAACGTAGGTTTACAAAAATGATACCTGTTCTATAGGGGTTAAGTTACAAGGAGAGATTACACAAATTAAACCTGCTTTCACTAGAATTTAGAAGGTTTTTAAAAATAAATTTGCAGTACCCAATTCATTTTTTCCAATTAAGGGGCAATTTAGCATGGCCAATCCACCTAACCTGCACATCTTTGGGTTGTGGGGGTGAAACCCACGCAGACACAGGGGGAATGTGCAAACTCCACACGGACAGTGACCCAGAGCCGGGATCGAACCTGGGACCTCGGAGCCGTGAGGCAGCAAGGCTAACCCACTGTGCCACCATGCTGCCCGAATTTAGAAGGTTAAAGATAATCAGATTCAAGTCTTCAAGATATTAACAGGGATAATGATCTCTACTGGTTGGAGATTCTAAAATTAGGCGGCATAGTTTACAAATTAGGGATAGACCGTTCAGGAGAGATGTTAGGAACCATTTCTTTACTCAAAAGGGGCAGCGGTTTAGAAGTCTCTCCCACAAACAGCAGTTGAAGCTAGATCAGTTGCTAATCAAAACCTAAGATAAATAGATTTTTGCGAAAGAAAGATATTAAGGAATGTGGGCCAAACGCAGGTATATAGAGATAGGTCACTGACCAGCCATGATCTTATGCAATGGCAGGTCAGGCTCGAGAGGCTGATTGGCCTATTCCTGTTCCTATAAGAAAAACTAGAGGGGGCAGAACGGTGGCGCAGTGGTTGGCACTGCTGCATCACTGCGCCGAGGTCCCATGTTCGATCCCGGCACTGGGCCACTGTCCGTGTGGAGTTTGCACATTCTCCCCGTGTTTGCGTGGGTTTCACCCCCACAACCCAAAGATGTGCAGGCTAGGTGGATTGGCCACGTTAAATTGCCCCTTAATTGGAAAAAATGAATTGGGTACTCAAAATTTTTTTTAAAAAGACAAGAAAAACTAGAGAACAGGATTCTATTTGTGTTTTAACAGTTTGTTTATTAATTACTCGAGTTGAGAAATACTGCTTAAACGGAACGGTGCCACAGCGGTTAGCACTGCTGCCTCACGGCGTCAGCGAACCGGGTTCGGCTCCGGCCTCGGGTGACTATGTGGAGTTTTCACTTTCTCCCCATATCCGTGTAGGTTTCCTCTGGGTGCTCTGGTTTCCTCCCACAGTCCAAAGATGTGCAAGTTAAGTGGATTGGCCATGTTAAATTGCCCTTCGTGTCTAATGGTTGGGTGGGGTTACAGGGATAGGGTGGAGGATTGGACCCAGGCAGGGTGGTCTTTTGAGAGGTCAGTGCAAACTCGATGGGCCGAATGGTCTCCATCTGCACTCGGGATTTTATGATTCTATTGGATGATTCTGACCGTGGGATAGTACGGCATGGGGGGTTTCAGACAGCGGGATCAGGAAAAGGAGCCATGATGTCTGCGGGAGGGAGAAAAGGGTGGAATGTCGAGGGAGGGGAAAGGAGGTGGAATGTCAGGGGGAGAGAAGGGGCGGGATGTTGGGGGAGGGACAAAGGGGGCAGGAAGTCGGGGGGGGGGGGGATGATACCGGAACACCATGGGAGGGAGGAGGATGTGGAAGGAGAGAGAAGGGGAGACTGATTTGTGAACGACAGTGAACTGAGAGGAGGAGGAAACCGGACCACCTGGAGGAAACCCACGCAGACACAGGGAGAATGTACAAACTCCACACAGCCACACCCAAGGCCGGAATTGAACCCGGGTCCCTGGCGCTGTGAGGCAGCAGTGTCAACCACCGACTCGCTGATCATTAAGGTGTGAGAGGTGCGGGGTGGGTCAGGGTTTGAATGCCACCACAGCAGCTGGTGGAATGTAAATTTGGTTAATAAAATCTGGAAATCTAAACCCCATCTCAGGAATGGCGCCCATGGCGACATCATCGATTGTTGAAAATACCATCTGCTTCACTCATTTCCCTGCCCTCCTTACCTGGTCTGGCCCTCCACGTGACACCCAATCCACAGCAATGTGGTCGGCTCTTAAACTGCCCTCTGGAATGGCCCAACGAGACACTCAGTACCATGGGCAATTAGGAATGGACAGCAAATACCGCCATTGTTGGCGACACCCACATCCCCGTGAAAGAATCAAGAGAGAGAAAATGTAAGCTTAAAGGCCTGTCACAGCTCAGGTGTGGCTGGATCGTGGCTTGTTGCGATTACGCTTTATAAATCGAGGAAGTGACGCTAAACCTTTATGAAACATCGATTAGGTTGCAGCTGGACTGAATGGCCTCCTTTCAGATACTGTGTTTCTTGTTACTCTGATCCACAGCTGAGGACTTTCACACACAACCCCAGTTTCCGGGTCCAGGGGGCGCCACTGCGAACGGGGGTGAGATGGAGTCCTGCAGCACCCCAGTCACCCTGTCCCTGGAGCAGGCGGAGGAGATGGAACGGAAAATGAACAGCCTCCTGGTCAAGATTCAGCATCTAAAGGTGAGAGGCCAGAAAAGGGTGACTGCCCGATCCCCCACCTCCCTGCTCCCTTAATCTCCCCAACCGTTCCCTCGACAACCCTAACCTCCTCCCTCCCCTTGCAGTACTGAGGAAGCATTGCACAGTCAAAAGGTCAGTACTGAGGGGGTGCTGCACTGTCGAAGGGTCAGTACTGAGGGAATGCTGCACTGTCAGAGGGTCAGTACTGAGGGAGTGCTGCACAGTCAAAAGGTCAGTACTGAGGGAGTGCTGCACTGTCAGAGAGTCAGTACTGAGGGAGTGCTGCACTGTCAGACGGTCAGTACTGAGGGAGTGCTGCACTGTCAGAGAGTCAGTACTGAGGGAGTGCTGCACTGTCAGAGGGTCAGTACTGAGGGAGTGCTGCACTGTCAGAGGGTCAGTACTGAGGGAGTGCTGCACTGTCAGAGGGTCAGTACTGAGGGAGTGCTGCACTGTCAGAGGGTCAGTACTGGGGGAGAGCTGCACTGTCAGAGGGTCAGTACTGAGGGAGTGCTGCACTGTCAGAGGGTCAGTACTGAGGGAGTGCTGCACAGTCAAAAGGTCAGTACTGAGGGAGCGCTGCACTTTGAGAGGGTCAGTACTGAGGGAGTGCTGCACTGTCAGAGGGTCAGTGCTGAGGAAGCACTGCACTGTCACAGTTTCAGTGCTGAAGGAGGGCAGCACTGTCAGAGGGTCAGTACTGAGGGAGCGCTGCTCTGTCATAGGGTCAGTACTGATGGAGTGCTGCACTGTCAGAGGGTCAGTACTGAGGGAGCGCTGCTCTGTCATAGGGTCAGTACTGAGGGAGTGCTGCACTGTCAGAGGGTCAGTACTGAGGGAGCGCTGCACTGTCAGAGGGTCAGTACTGAGGGAGCACAACACTGTCGGACGGGTTGCATTTCCAACATTACAACAGTACCATCATGGTACCCTCCTCCAGCCACTACATTCCTCCCCTATCTCTAACCTCCTCTGGCCCTACAAGCCTTTGAGCTGCCTGGGCCTCAAGCTCTGCAGAATTCCCACCCTCCCCAAAACCTACCGAACCTACCTGAACATCCCCACACATCCCTAATCCTTCCCAAACCTCCTTAATCCTTCCCAAATCTCCCTAATCCTTCCCAGATGTCCCTAAATCTCCCTGCTTCTCTCTGTGCTCCTTGTTAAGACACTGCTCCTTGTTAAGACACTCCTCATCACCAACTTTTTTAACCAAGCTTCTGGTACGGCTCCTGATATCCCTTCACCACCTTCGGTGTCAGTCTTTGCCTTGTGGAGGGGCTTTGCTCAAGCCTCTACGCAAATACAGATTGCCATAGAAATGCTTGAGATATCTCGTCATGGATCGATTCTCTCCCTCTCTGGTCCCTAGGCAATGGAAGAGGACTATCACCGGCTGCGGCAGGCATTGGTTAACCTGACGATGGCACCGCGCCACTCACCAGGAAACTGCAGGCAGGTAGCAGGTGAGTAAAGTGACGCCAATGCCATCTCCCACATTCTCCTATAGTTTTTAAAACATGGGACGGTGTTTGGGGAGGTTTAGCTCTGACGTTATGAAAATAGCAGGATTTTGAGCTGGATAAATTTAAAGATCCTGTGCATAGCCATTAAGGTAGTTAAATGTATTTCTAGTTGACTATCTTGTGTGTTTTACTGATTAATAAACATTTATTTTGTTTAACATCACTAAAATGTCTGGGACATCCTTCACCAGTCTTCACACCTTTCCTCACGTGATATCAAACTGCAAAACACAGTTGAGGATAGGCGTTTCAAGTTTTCCTTCTGGGTTTTGGAATAGCCTCGTGTTAAGATACTATTATAAAACCTTTTTTGTCTGCCGTGTGTTCTTTTTATCCCCGCCCTGCTGCCTGTCTTCTGGTTAAGCTGATGTTGCTACACTATCTGGGATTTCTGTTTAAGCTTCTGATGTTACGCAGAGTCGTAACCCCTTAACGTGATGGACCAAGCCAAGACATCCCCTTCAGGTCCTGTGGCAGAATCAGTGATGATGATTTGATAGACTTGTCATGCAGCCAATTGGTGGTGTACAATTTCCTATTGGGGCCTGTGATTGGTGGGACCAGGCAGAAAGTTCCAGAAGGGCGGATTTTGTGAAGAGTGCCATATTGTTTTGGGGGTGTGATGTGAAAAGATCCAGGCACGAGGCAGCTTTGAATCTTTCTGTCTCTCTCTACCTGCTAATTTAGAGAGCTTTCTGCAACTACAGCTTCAGATTGGATACATAATTAAGAGATCGCTGGCTGCAAAGAGCTACGTCAGCAGCAAAGAACAATCTCATACCTATTAATCCCTTTTTCAGTTTAAACCTTTCCGCTCCATTTACGTCATTGTGTATGCATGTGTGTGTGTCTCTGGGTGGAGGGTGGGTTTTGGGATTAGATAGATTGTTAGATCTATTATTACTTCATATATTCATCTTCTTGTTATTAATAAATAGTTTGTTAACGTTTTTACTTATAAACCTGGTGAATGCATTTCATTGCAGCAGTCCAGGGCCAAAATCTCTAAGTTAACAAGAATTATTTGTTAATTCACAAAAGTTGCGACCCCGGGTCGAGGGGACTGGAACTGACTCGCCCAGGGTGTTGTGACACTAGTGTTTCGCATTAGTTGTGGATTTCCTCCGGGTGTTCCGGTTTTTTCCCACACTCTAAAGATGTGTAGGTTAGGTGGATTGGCCATGCTAAATTGCCCTTAGTGTCCAAAAAAAGGTTAGCTGGAGTTACGGGGATAGGATGGTGTGGGCTTGGGTAAGGTGCACTTTCCAAGAGCCGGTGCAGACTCGATGGGCCGAATGGCCTCCATCGGCCACTGTATGGCACTGTAAGTTCTATGTGTGCTCTTAACACATGGCTGCTTGACTATGGTCTGTCCTGTAACCAAGAACCACATTAAGAGTCCACAGAAGGAACATCCGAAACAGCTGCTACTCGCATCCCTCCCCTGGCAGCAGTCAGATTAAGGCAGTCTATTTGCAACCTTCAGTGACACATTTGATTGCGTGATGAGCTTCTGACCACATACCCGTGCCATCAAGATCGCAAGTTTCCATCTCCTCAGCAAAGTTCACCGTCGCCCATCTCAGTTCGCCTCTGGTCGAACCCCCATCCCCGCCTTTGTTACCTCTGCAACTGACCATTTCAAAGCATTCCCACATTCTCCTGTCCATAAACCTGAGGGTCATCCACAGCTTCACCACCCCTCAGATCTGAACTTGCTGTCTCCGCACCCCCCGTTATTTCACCTCGCTGACCTACACTTGCTCCTGGTCAAGCAACAACTTGATTCCGAGAATTCTCATCCCCCGTTTTCAACCCCTCTCCGGCCTCAGCCCTCCCGATCTCTGGAATCTGCTCCAGCACCACGACTAATTCTAGAACTATAGAACCCTGACAGGGCAGAAGGAGGCCATTCGGCCCATCGGCCCATCGAGTACGCACCAACCATCGGAAAGAACACCCAACCTATGCCCACTCCCCCGCCCTGACACAGCCAATTTACCTGCTAAACATGAATGTTTCAGATCAGTACATACTATTTACAGCACATTTGGCGCAGCAGGGTCCATGCTGTTGCTGGTCATCTGCGTGAATCTCCTCCCACCTCTCCTCGCCTCACCCCATCACGGCGAAATCCACCTATTCCTTTCTCCCTCCGGCCTCCCCTTAAAAGCATGGACACTGTTCACCTCAGCCACTCCTTGTGAGAGCGAGTTACACCTTCTTCACCGTAGAAAGTTACAGCACAGAATGAGGCTATTCAGCCCATCTTGTCCATGCCAGCCCGAGAACACCCAGGTACCTTTTCTAACCCCCACCTTCCTGCACCACTCCATAGCCTTTCAGCTTACTGCACTTAAGGTGCAGATCCAGGTATCATTTAAAAGGGTTCAGGGTCTCTGCCTCCACCACCAACTCAAACAGCAAATTTCAGACACCCACTACCCTCTGCGTAAAAATATTTTTCCCCAAGTCCCCTCTAATCCTTCTGCCACTTAGCTTGAATCTGTGACTCCTGGTTTTCAAACTCTCTGTCAAGGGGATTGGGTCCCTCCTATCCCCATCTTGGCCCCCTCACAATTTTGTATACCTCAATCAAGTTTATCCTGAATTCCCAGTTGGATCTATTGGTGACTATCTTACAGGTCTCTCCTGCAGGTGGAAACTCCTCTAAGGTCTACCCTATCATGGCCAGTTCAGGCCTTGGAGACCTCTTTTCAGGCCAGCCCTAATTCTTAGAGAGGAGCCCCAGCGTGTGCAGTCTTTCTTGATGGGAATATATGTATAATATATATATAAAATGCAACAGGATAAAAGGCTTCGACACGGTAAGGTGTGAGCCCACCAGGGCCTCCTATCTGGATTTCCCGGAGTTTCACTCTGCTTCCCGCTTTGTTTTCCAGGTGAGAGGTGGTGAAGAGGGGAGTGCGCTGATGTGGTCAGCTGGCACCATTCCAAGACTTGATTTGAATTCCGCATTCGGGACCTTCCTCCCTGTGTTGATGATGTGGGGAGACGGATGGTGTTTGGGGAAAGTTTGGAAAAGGGAGGGGGGTGTTTTCTGCTTATTGTGCCAATTGTTTCCACTCCTTCCATCCCCCCCCCCCCCCCCCCCCCAACCGTTGTCTGTCACCACAGTAGAGTGCCACGCTCAAACCATGCCAAGGGACCTCCAAGCAGCCAACTCTATATAAAGCACTTAATTACAGGCAGCAGCCAGGGTCTAAGATTAGAGGAACATTGGTTGGGGCTTGGAATGGAAGGATTATTAAAGCAACGCGAGAGCCCAGTCCCACTTGGGCCTGGATGGGGGTGGCGGGAGGTGGTAGGGGCGCAGGGTCAAAGGTTTCTCAGACATTAGATCAACTCCACTCTCCTGCCGGGAATAACTCTTCTCCCCCTGCATCCTAAAGCGCATGGTTTCAAAAGCCACTTTCTTTTTTAAATGGGTTAATGCACTCCCTCTCCACGCCCCCCCCCCCCCCCCCCCCCCACTTCCCCCCTTCACCTCCGAGTCAGAGGGTTGCGGGTTCTAGTCCCACTCCAGCGGACTTGAACCCTCCTAATCCCCTCACACTGCCAGCAGTGAGAGAGCGCGGCACCGTCAGAAACATCAAACCGAGAACCCGCCTTCCATCCCCCACTTTCCCGGGTGGACGCCAAAGATTTGCCATGACCACTCATCCGGGACCAATGTTTATCTGGCAACTAACATGCCGAAAATGTGCCAAGCAGCTCACTGTCACCTGCCTGTCATGGGAGGGGGCAGTGCACAAAACCGTTCTGGTGTTTCCTCACGAAAATACTGTGAACGTAAATGGGAGGTTGTGGGGGAGGGGGGTGGGGGGGAACCAAAAAAGCCTTGTTGGCTGCGAGGTGGCTCTGGGACGGCCTGAGGTTGTGAAGTGACCCACTGGAATATGAATACGGAACTACTGCTGTCAGACCGGGAACTCCGGAGGGTGGTGGCGGTACTCTGCCACCAGCGGTGTTGTGGGAATGGGGGGGGAATCTTGACTACTAAAAATCATGGGAACCACAAACTAAGGGGAACAAAACATCCTCCTTGCCTGTACTTCGAAAGCGAATTGTAGAAAGACACTGTAGAAAGGCAGGGGATGGGGGGAGTTTCATTAACTTAATTATGACTGTGTTCCTCTAATCTTCACTTTGTATTTTTCTCATATCCTTCCATGTATATCCAGTGCCTTTACAGCATCTGAGTTTTGTATTGGGGTATTATTTTTTACTATTATGAATATTATTATGTTGAGGTGTTGATAAGAGGAAAATTCATGATTTGATTTCCTGAGATTATATTTAAATTTGCTGTTTTACCTAGAGTTCAGTGTCGGAGACTGTATTTAGTTCTTCGACTGCTTAGTTGTCTGGCTTGGTTGCAGGGCAAGTCACGAAGGGAGTGGGATTTATTTACTGTAAACTGCCTGTGGTGGGAAGAGATGGGTTGGGCATTGCAAGTGGGGGATTGGTGTGAATGGTCTGAGCCCCTGGCAGAGCAGTGGGAGGGTTTGTCAAGAGAGCTGGGTGCCAGTCTCCGTGCGTGTGTGTCCTCCCTGTGTCCATCACACTCTTCCTGCCCCAACTCGCTGTCTCTCTCTTTCCCCCACCTCCCTAAGCTCTCTATCTCTCCTCTTTGCTCCCATTCCCCCACGAACTTGCCCCTTCTCCCCTGCCATTGGCCCCCTCTCCCCTGCCATTGGCCCCTCCCCCGGCCTGACCCCTTCTCTTTCCCCCCGGCCTTGCCCTACTCTCTCCCCCCCCCCCCCCCGACCGTGCCCCGGTCTCCCCTCCCCGACCATGTCCCTGTTCCCCCCCCCCCCCCTGCCTGGCCCCTCCCCCCGCCTTGCCCTATTTCCGCCCCCGGCCTTGCCGAGTAGTGTTCAGGTGCTACATCAACCATTGAAACTAGCCACTGAGCCCATATTGGAGGCAATGGGGCGCGGGGGGGAAATGTTAGTCACACCAAACACATGGCTGTGACCTGTGCAGCTCCTATAACATGTAAATCAATGCTTTCAGATTGACCAGCCCAGTCCATCCTTACTCCCGTCAATTAGAGAGACACATTCTCACAAAACAATTGAGCAATGGGGAGAGGTTACTGAGCTTTCCTTCATCCCCCTACTGTAGATGCAAATTGAACAATGTTTTTAAACTGAGATTTATGTGTATTTCATCCCCCTTCCCGGACTTGTTAGTGTCGCTGTCCCACTTCATACACAGGAATCACGGTCTCGCAGGCCCAATCCCACCCCACCCCACTACACCACAGGTGTGTCCCGCTCCGAGGGTGCTCAACGTTAACCGTGATAGGGAGATTCTCAACCTTGGACTCAGTTCCCCATCTCTACCACTCATCCAGTCCCCTCACAATTTTACACATTCTCCAACCTTTCTTCAGCTGGTTATCTGACCTGTCCGTATGTGACCACCCCCCCTGCAACCTGAACACCTACAGCCCCACCTGCCTCTTGGCAATGAAGATGCTGTCACTCTCTCATTCCCTGCACTCTCCTCAGTGAGTAGTGTGTGTGTTTGTCCCTCTTGTCTGTGTCTATGTCTGTCCATCTCTCAGTGTGGAGTGTGTGTGTCCACCCGTCTGTGTGAATGTCCGCCCGTCTGCATATGTGTCCGCCCGTCTGCGTGTGTGTGTGTCCGTCTTCGTGTGTGTCCGCCCGCCTGCATGTGTGTCCGCCCATCTGCGTGTGTCCGCCCATCTGCGTGTGTGTCTGTCCGTCTGCGTGTGTGTCTGTCCGTCTGCGTGTGTGTCTGTCCGTCTGCGTGTGTGTCCGCCCGCCTGCGTGTGTGTCCGCCCGCCTGCATGTGTGTCCACCCGTCTGCGTGTGTGTCTGCACGTGTGTCCGCCCGTCTGCACGTGTGTCCGCCCGTCTGCACGTGTATCCGCCCGTCTGTGTGTGTGTGTGTCCTCCCGCCCATCTGTGTGTGTGTGTGTGCGTCCGCCCGTCTGTGTGTGCGTCCGCCCGTCTGTGTGTGCGTCCGCCCGTCTGTGTGTGCGTCCGTCCGTCTGTGTGTGTGTCCGCCCGTCTGTGTGTGTGTGTCTGCACGTGTGTCCGCCCGTCTGCACGTGTATCTGCCCGTCTGTGTGTGTGTGTGTGCGTCCGCCCGTCTGTGTGTGCGTCCGCCCGTCTGTGTGCGTCCGCCCATCTGTGTGTGTGTCCGCCCGTCTGTGTGTGTGTCCGCCCGTCTGTGTGTGTGTGTGTCCGCCCGCTCGTCTGTGCGTGTGTGTCCATCCGCCCATCTGTGTGTTGTGTTTGTGTCTCCGCCTGCCCGTCTGCGTGTGTGGGTGTCCGTTGCCCGCCTGCGTGTGTGGGTATCCGCCTGGCCGTCTGTGTTTGTCCGCCCGTCTGCCTAGCTGAGTGTGTGTGTTCGTCTGTGTGTCCACCTCACTCTCCGCCTGCTCTCTAGTGTGTCTCTGCTTGCCCCCTCTGCTGCAGGGTGTGTATCCATGTGTGATCCTCTCTGCCCTCTGGTGTGTCTTTCTGTCTCTCAGTCTCTGCTGTGGGATGTGTGTGAGAGATCCTCCACGCCCCCCCACCCCCTCCCCAACCTTCAGTTACTGCCAATCACTTGCCAGCCCATCTCTTTGCATTGGGAGCAGATTCACCTGGTCTTATATATAATATATATATATTTTCAGGAAAATACTATTGATTTTTAGATTTTGCTTTGTCTGCCAATGTTAGCACACATACACAATACGGGTGGGATATTAGGAATATTCTGCAGGTCTCTCTCTCTGTCACATACACGCAAACACACGCGCGCGCACACAAAAACCAAAGTTGTTCTGCAGTCACTAAGTATATTCATGCTAATAAATAAAACTTTGGGAGGTTGTGAGGAGATATATAGCAAATCTCCACACAGCCGTGTAGGTTGCACACAGTGCCACGTCAATCTTTAAACTGCCTGGGATTGGGAACAAGTGTCGCTATATTTTATACCTCTGTAATCCATTGCTGGAATTGCAGAAAAAAGGCTTTTTAATATAAACAATAAACTTCAAAAGTTTTATTAAAATAAACTCTTAATGTCTCTTTTTTTGAGTGTGGAATTGTTTCCACCGCACACTTCCAAATGTTTTATCTCCCCGCACAAAATCTGTGGGAGATGGGATTCAGTATCGGCTAGGTTCGCATCAAACACATGAGGGGAACACGGACTGGGATACAGGTTGCACACAGACTGGGCTGGATTCTCTGATTTTGAGGCCATGTCCGGAGAAAGTGTCTGATTTTACGACAAAAATGTTGGTGTCGTCTCCGCACCAATGCTCCGACTGGTGAGGGGCTAGCAGCCATGCCACGTAAAACGCACAGCCTTGCCGATATAAACGCTTGGAGACTGACTGGGTCTATGGTCGCGCATGCGCACGGAGACGACCTGCAGCGGTCGCGCCGTACAACTGCCAGATAGTGCCCCCCTCGGCACCCCCACCAGTCCCCCTGGTCCTCGACGAAGCCCCCCCATCTACCAGCATAGCTGTTGTCCCAACACCTTCCCCGACTGTGGCGGCGCTGGACACAGTCCGCAGTCAACACACCGGGTTTACGAACACAGAGCACATGTCCTCCCCGCGGTCGGGAGCTCGGCCCATTGGGAGCGGAGCATCGGGGGAGGGCCTTCAGGCAATCTCCTGAGGCCGTCCCAATGGCGTTCTCCTCAATGACGCTGTTTTGGAGGGCGTGGAGTATCCATAAACCGGCGCAGCCCCCACACACACTGACTCTCACTGGGGCACGGGTTCCACACACTCACTGACTCTCACTGGGATACGGGTTCCACACACACTGACTCTCACTGGGATACGGGTTCCACACACACTGACTCTCACTGGGGTACGGGTTCCACACACACTGACTCTCACTGGGGTACGGGTTCTACTCACACTGACTCTCACTGGGATACGGGTTCCATACACACTGACTCTCACTGGGGTACGGGTTCCACACACACTGACTCTCACTGGGGTACGGGTTCCATACACACCCTGACTCTCACTGGGATACGGGTTCCACACACACTGACTCTCACTGGGATACGGGTTCCATACACACACACTGACTCACTGGGGTACAGGTTCCACACACACTGTCTCTCACTGGGGTACGGGTTCCATACACACTGACTCTCACTGGGGTACGGGTTCCATACACACTGACTCTCACTGGGGTACGGGTTCCATACACACCCTGACTCTCACTGGGGCACGGGTTCCACACACCCTGACTCTCACTGGGGCACGGGTTCCACACACACTGACACTCACTGGGATACGGGTTCCAGACACACTGACTCTCACTGGGGTCTGGGTTCCATACACACTGACTCTCACTGGGGTCTGGGTTCCACACACACTGACTCTCACTGGGTTACGGGTTCCACACACACTGACTCTCAGTGGGGTACGGGTTCCACACACACTGACTCTCACTGGGGTACGGGTTCCACACACACTGACTCTCACTGGGATACGGGTTCCACACACACACTGACTCTCACTGGGGTACGGGTTCCACACACACTGACTCTCGCTGGGATACGGGTTCCACACACACTGACTCTCACTGGGGTACAGGTTCCACACACACTGACTCTCACTGGGATACGGGTTCCAGACACACTGACTCTCACTGGGGTACGGGTTCCACACACACTGACTCTCACTGGGGTACGGGTTCCACACACACTGACTCTCACTGGGGTACGGGTTCCACACACACTGACTCTCACTGGGGTACGGGTTCCACACACACTGACTCTCACTGGGGTACGGGTTCCACACACACTGACTCTCACTGGGGTACGGGTTCCACACACACTGACTCTCACTGGGATACGGGTTCCACACACACACTGACTCTCACTGGGGTA
This sequence comes from Scyliorhinus torazame, assembly GCF_047496885.1. Classification (NCBI taxonomy): domain Eukaryota; kingdom Metazoa; phylum Chordata; class Chondrichthyes; order Carcharhiniformes; family Scyliorhinidae; genus Scyliorhinus; species Scyliorhinus torazame. Next base: position 104,565,132 of record NC_092718.1, on the reverse strand, counting down.
CGGGTTCCACACACACTGACTCTCGCTGGGATACGGGTTCCACACACACTGACTCTCACTGGAGTATGGGTTCCAGACACACTGACTCTCACTGGGATACGGGTTCCACACACACACTGACTCTCACTGGGGTACGGGTTCCACACACACTGACACTCACTGGGGTACGGGTTCCACACACTTACACCTACTGGGGTATGGGTTCCAGACACACTGACTCTCACTGGGGCACGGGTTCCACACACACTGACTCTCACTGGGGTATGGGTTCCAGACACACTGACTCACTGGAGTACGGGTTCCATACACACCCTGACTCACTGGGGTACGGGTTCCACACACACTGACTCTCACTGGGGTACGGGTTCCACACACACTGACTCACACTGGTATACGGGTTCCACACACACAGACTCTCACTGGGATACGGGTTCCACACACACTGACTCTCACTGGGATACGGGTTCCACACACACTGACTCTCACTGGGGTACGGATTCCACACGCACTGACTCTCACTGGGTTACGGGTTCCACACACACTGACTCACTGGGGTACGGGTTCCACACACACTGACTCTCACTGGGGTACGGGTTCCACACACACTGACTCTCACTGGGATACGGGTTCCACACACACACTGACTCTCACTGGGATACGGGTTACACACACACTGACTCTCACTGGGATACGGGTTCCACACACACTGACTCTCACTGGAGTACAGGTTCCACACACACTGACTCTCACTGGGGTACGGGTTCCACACACACTGACTCTCACTGGGATACCGGTTCCACACACACTGACTGTCACTGGGGTACGGGTTCCACACACACTGACTCTCACTGGGATACGGGTTCCACACACACACTGACTCTCACTGGGATACGGGTTACACACACACTGACTCTCACTGGGATACGGGTTCCACACACACTGACTCTCACTGGAATACAGGTTCCACACACACTGACTCTCACTGGGGTATGGGTTCCACACACACTGACTCTCACTGGGGTACGGGTTCCACACACACTGACCCTCACTGGGGTACGGGTTCCACACACACTGACTCTCACTGGGATACGGTTTTCACACACACTGACTCTCACTGGGATACGGGTTCCACACACACTGACTCTCACTGGGATACGGGTTCCACTCACACACTGACTCTCACTGGGGTACGGGTTCCACACACACACTGACTCTCACTGTGATACGGGTTCCACTCACACACTGACTCTCACTGGGATACGGGTTCCACTCACACACTGACTCTCACTGGGATACGGGTTCCACACACACTGACTCTCACTGGGGTATGGGTTCCACACACACTGACTCTCACTGGGATACGGGTTCCACACACACTGACTCTCACTGGGATACGGGTTCCACTCACACACTGACTCTCACTGGGGTACGGGTTCCACACACACACTGACTCTCACTGTGATACGGGTTCCACTCACACTGTCTCTCACTGGGGTACGGGTTCCACACACACTGACTCTCACTGGGGTACGGGTCCTACACACACTGACTCTCACTGGGATACGGGTTCCACTCACACACTGACTCTCACTGGGGTACGGGTTCCACACACACACTGACTCTCACTGTGATACGGGTTCCACTCACACTGTCTCTCACTGGAGCACGGTTCCACACACACTGACTCTCACTGGGGTATGGGTTCCACACACACTGACTCTCACTGGGGTACGGGTTCCACACACACTGACTCTCACTGGGGTACGGGTTCCACACACACTGACTCTCACTGGGGTATGGGTTTCACACACACTGACTCTCACTGGGGTACGGGTTCCACATACACTGACTCTCACTGGGGTACGGGTTCCACAGACACTGACTCTCACTGGGATACGGGTTCCACTCACACAGACTCTCACTGGGGTACGTGTTCCACACACACTGACTCTCACTGGGATACGGGTTCCACTCACACTGACTCTCACTGGGGTATGAGTTCCACACACCCGACTCTCACTGGGATACGGGTTCCACACACACTGACCCTCACTGGGGTACCGGTTCCACACACACTGACTCTCACTGGGTTACGGGTTCCACACACACTGACTCACACTGGGATACGGGTTCCACAGACACCGACTCTCACTGGGGTACGTGTTCCACATACACTGACTCTCACTGGGGTACGGGTTCCACAGACACTGACTCTCACTGGGGTACGGGTTACACACACACTGACTCTCACTGGGGTACGGGTTCCACACACACTGACTCTCACTGGGGTACAGGATTCACACACACTGACTCCCACTGGTGTACGGGTTCCACACACACACTGACTCTCACTGGGGTACGGGTTCCACACACACTGACTCACTGAGGTACGGGTACACACACACCGCCTCTCACTGGGATACGGATTCCACACACACTGACTCTCACTGGGATACGGGTTCCACACACACACTGACTCTCACTGGGGTACGGGTTCCACACACACTGACTCTCACTGGGGTACGGGTTCCATACACACCCTGACTCTCACTGGGGTACGGGTTCCACACACACTGACTCTCACTGGGGTACGGGTTCCATACACACCCTGACTCTCACTGGGATACGGGTTCCACACACACTGACTCTCACTGGGATACGGGTTCCATACACACACACTGACTCACTGGGGTACAGGTTCCACACACACTGTCTCTCACTGGGGTACGGGTTCCATACACACCCTGACTCTCACTGGGGTACGGGTTCCACACACACTGACTCTCACTGGGGTACGGGTTCCATACACACCCTGACTCTCACTGGGGCACGGGTTCCACACACCCTGACACTCACTGGGGCACGGGTTCCACACACACTGACACTCACTGGGATACGGGTTCCAGACACACTGACTCTCACTGGGGTCTGGGTTCCATACACACTGACTCTCACTGGGGTCTGGGTTCCACACACACTGACTCTCACTGGGGTACGGGTTCCACACACACTGACTCACACTGGTATACGGGTTCCACACACTTACACCTACTGGGGTATGGGTTCCAGACACACTGACTCTCACTGGGGCACGGGTTCCACACACACTGACTCTCACTGGGGTATGGGTTCCAGACACACTGACTCACTGGAGTACGGGTTCCATACACACCCTGACTCACTGGGGTACGGGTTCCACACACACTGACTCTCACTGGGGTACGGGTTCCACACACATTGACTCACACTGGTATACGGGTTCCACACACACAGACTCTCACTGGGATACGGGTTCCACACACACTGACTCTCACTGGGATACGGGTTCCACACACACTGACTCTCACTGGGGTACGGATTCCACACGCACTGACTCTCACTGGGTTACGGGTTCCACACACACTGACTCACTGGGGTACGGGTTCCACACACACTGACTCTCACTGGGGTACGGGTTCCACACACACTGACTCTCACTGGGATACGGGTTCCACACACACACTGACTCTCACTGGGATACGGGTTACACACACACTGACTCTCACTGGGATACGGGTTCCACACACACTGACTCTCACTGGAATACAGGTTCCACACACACTGACTCTCACTGGGGTATGGGTTCCACACACACTGACTCTCACTGGGGTACGGGTTCCACACACACTGACCCTCACTGGGGTACGGGTTCCACACACACTGACTCTCACTGGGATACGGTTTTCACACACACTGACTCTCACTGGGATACGGGTTCCACACACACTGACTCTCACTGGGATACGGGTTCCACTCACACACTGACTCTCACTGGGGTACGGGTTCCACACACACACTGACTCTCACTGTGATACGGGTTCCACTCACACACTGACTCTCACTGGGATACGGGTTCCACTCACACACTGACTCTCACTGGGATACGGGTTCCACACACACTGACTCTCACTGGGGTATGGGTTCCACACACACTGACTCTCACTGGGGTACGGGTTCCACACACACTGACTCTCACTGGGATACGGGTTCCACACACACTGACTCTCACTGGGATACGGGTTCCACTCACACACTGACTCTCACTGGGGTACGGGTTCCACACACACACTGACTCTCACTGTGATACGGGTTCCACTCACACTGTCTCTCACTGGGATACGGGTTCCACACACACTGACTCTCACTGGGGTACGGGTTCCACACACACTGACTCTCACTGGGGTACGGGTTCTACACACACTGACTCTCACTGGGATACGGGTTCCACTCACACACTGACTCTCACTGGGGTACGGGTTCCACACACACACTGACTCTCACTGTGATACGGGTTCCACTCACACTGTCTCTCACTGGAGCACGGTTCCACACACACTGACTCTCACTGGGGTATGGGTTCCACACACACTGACTCTCACTGGGGTACGGGTTCCACACACACTGACTCTCACTGGGGTACGGGTTCCACACACACTGACTCTCACTGGGGTATGGGTTTCACACACACTGACTCTCACTGGGGTACGGGTTCCACATACACTGACTCTCACTGGGGTACGGGTTCCACAGACACTGACTCTCACTGGGATACGGGTTCCACTCACACAGACTCTCACTGGGGTACGTGTTCCACACACACTGACTCTCACTGGGATACGGGTTCCACTCACACTGACTCTCACTGGGGTATGAGTTCCACACACCCGACTCTCACTGGGATACGGGTTCCACACACACTGACCCTCACTGGGGTACCGGTTCCACACACACTGACTCTCACTGGGTTACGGGTTCCACACACACTGACTCACACTGGGATACGGGTTCCACAGACACCGACTCTCACTGGGGTACGTGTTCCACATACACTGACTCTCACTGGGGTACGGGTTCCACAGACACTGACTCTCACTGGGGTACGGGTTACACACACACTGACTCTCACTGGGGTACGGGTTCCACACACACTGACTCTCACTGGGGTACAGGATTCACACACACTGACTCCCACTGGTGTACGGGTTCCACACACACACTGACTCTCACTGGGGTACGGGTTCCACACACACTGACTCACTGAGGTACGGGTACACACACACCGCCTCTCACTGGGATACGGATTCCACACACACTGACTCTCACTGGGATACGGGTTCCACACACACACTGACTCTCACTGGGGTACGGGTTCCACACACACTGACTCTCACTGGGGTACGGGTTCCATACACACCCTGACTCTCACTGGGGTACGGGTTCCACACACACTGACTCTCACTGGGGTACGGGTTCCATACACACCCTGACTCTCACTGGGATACGGGTTCCACACACACTGACTCTCACTGGGATACGGGTTCCATACACACACACTGACTCACTGGGGTACAGGTTCCACACACACTGTCTCTCACTGGGGTACGGGTTCCATACACACCCTGACTCTCACTGGGGTACGGGTTCCACACACACTGACTCTCACTGGGGTACGGGTTCCATACACACCCTGACTCTCACTGGGGCACGGGTTCCACACACCCTGACACTCACTGGGGCACGGGTTCCACACACACTGACACTCACTGGGATACGGGTTCCAGACACACTGACTCTCACTGGGGTCTGGGTTCCATACACACTGACTCTCACTGGGGTCTGGGTTCCACACACACTGACTCTCACTGGGTTACGGGTTCCACACACACTGACTCTCAGTGGGGTACGGGTTCCACACACACTGACTCTCACTGGGGTACGGGTTCCACACACACTGACTCTCACTGGGATACGGGTTCCACACACACACTGACTCTCACTGGGGTACGGGTTCCACACACACTGACTCTCGCTGGGATACGGGTTCCACACACACTGACTCTCACTGGGGTACAGGTTCCACACACACTGACTCTCACTGGGATACGGGTTCCAGACACACTGACTCTCACTGGGGTACGGGTTCCACACACACTGACTCTCACTGGGGTACGGGTTCCACACACACTGACTCTCACTGGGGTACGGGTTCCACACACACTGACTCTCACTGGGGTACGGGTTCCACACACACTGACTCTCACTGGGGTACGGGTTCCACACACACTGACTCTCACTGGGGTACGGGTTCCACACACACTGACTCTCACTGGGGTACGGGTTCCACACACACTGACTCTCACTGGGATACGGGTTCCACACACACACTGACTCTCACTGGGGTACGGGTTCCACACACACTGACTCTCGCTGGGATACGGGTTCCACACACACTGACTCTCACTGGGGTATGGGTTCCAGACACACTGACTCTCACTGGGATACGGGTTCCACACACACACTGACTCTCACTGGGGTACGGGTTCCACACACACTGACACTCACTGGGGTACGGGTTCCACACACTTACACCTACTGGGGTATGGGTTCCAGACACACTGACTCTCACTGGGGCACGGGTTCCACACACACTGACTCTCACTGGGATACGGGTTCCACACACACTGACTCTCACTGGGGTACAGGTTCCACACACACTGACTCTCACTGGGATACGGGTTCCAGACACACTGACTCTCACTGGGGTACGGGTTCCACACACACTGACTCTCACTGGGGTACGGGTTCCACACACACTGACTCTCACTGGGGTACGGGTTCCACACACACTGACTCTCACTGGGGTACGGGTTCCACACACACTGACTCTCACTGGGGTACGGGTTCCACACACACTGACTCTCACTGGGGTACGGGTTCCACACACACTGACTCTCACTGGGGTACGGGTTCCACACACACTGACTCTCACTGGGATACGGGTTCCACACACACACTGACTCTCACTGGGGTACGGGTTCCACACACACTGACTCTCGCTGGGATACGGGTTCCACACACACTGACTCTCACTGGGGTATGGGTTCCAGACACACTGACTCTCACTGGGATACGGGTTCCACACACACACTGACTCTCAATGGGGTACGGGTTCCACACACACTGACACTCACTGGGGTACGGGTTCCACACACTTACACCTACTGGGGTATGGGTTCCAGACACACTGACTCTCACTGGGGCACGGGTTCCACACACACTGACTCTCACTGGGGTATGGGTTCCAGACACACTGACTCACTGGAGTACGGGTTCCATACACACCCTGACTCACTGGGGTACGGGTTCCACACACACTGACTCTCACTGGGGTACGGGTTCCACACACACTGACTCACACTGGTATACGGGTTCCACACACACAGACTCTCACTGGGATACGGGTTCCACACACACTGACTCTCACTGGGATACGGGTTCCACACACACTGACTCTCACTGGGGTACGGATTCCACACACACTGACTCTCACTGGGTTACGGGTTCCACACACACTGACTCACTGGGGTACGTGTTCCACACACACTGACTCTCACTGGGGTACGGGTTCCACACACACTGACTCTCACTGGGATACGGGTTCCACACACACACTGACTCTCACTGGGATACGGCTTACACACACACTGACTCTCACTGGGATACGGGTTCCACACACACTGACTCTCACTGGAGTACAGGTTCCACACACACTGACTCTCACTGGGGTACGGGTTCCACACACACTGACTCTCACTGGGATACCGGTTCCACACACACTGACTGTCACTGGGGTACGGGTTCCACACACACTGACTCTCACTGGGATACGGGTTCCACACACACACTGACTCTCACTGGGATACGGGTTACACACACACTGACTCTCACTGGGATACGGGTTCCACACACACTGACTCTCACTGGAATACAGGTTCCACACACACTGACTCTCACTGGGGTATGGGTTCCACACACACTGACTCTCACTGGGGTACGGGTTCCACACACACTGACCCTCACTGGGGTACGGGTTCCACACACACTGACTCTCACTGGGATACGGTTTTCACACACACTGACTCTCACTGGGATACGGGTTCCACACACACTGACTCTCACTGGGATACGGGTTCCACTCACACACTGACTCTCACTGGGGTACGGGTTCCACACACACACTGACTCTCACTGTGATACGGGTTCCACTCACACACTGACTCTCACTGGGATACGGGTTCCACTCACACACTGACTCTCACTGGGATACGGGTTCCACACACACTGACTCTCACTGGGGTATGGGTTCCACACACACTGACTCTCACTGGGATACGGGTTCCACACACACTGACTCTCACTGGGATACGGGTTCCACACACACTGACTCTCACTGGGATACGGGTTCCACTCACACACTGACTCTCACTGGGGTACGGGTTCCACACACACACTGACTCTCACTGTGATACGGGTTCCACTCACACTGTCTCTCACTGGGATACGGGTTCCACACACACTGACTCTCACTGGGGTACGGGTTCCACACACACTGACTCTCACTGGGATACGGGTTCTACACACACACTGACTCTCACTGGGGTATGAGTTCCACACACCCGACTCTCACTGGGATACGGGTTCCACACACACTGACCCTCACTGGGGTACCGGTTCCACACACACTGACTCTCACTGGGTTACGGGTTCCACACACACTGACTCACACTGGGATACGGGTTCCACAGACACCGACTCTCACTGGGGTACGTGTTCCACATACACTGACTCTCACTGGGGTACGGGTTCCACAGACACTGACTCTCACTGGGGTACGGGTTACACACACAGTGACTCTCACTGGGGTACGGGTTACACACACACTGACTCTCACTGGGGTACGGGTTCCACACACACTGACTCACTGGGGTACGGGTACACACACACCGCCTCTCACTGGGATACGGATTCCACACACACTGACTCTCACTGGGATACGGGTTCCACACACACCGACTCTCACTGGGGTACGGGTTCCACACACACTGACTCTCACTGGGGTACGGGTCGCACACACACTGACTCTCACTGGGGCACGGGTTCCACTCACACACTGACTCTCACTGGGATACGGGTTCCACACACACTGACTCTCACTGGAGTACTGGTTCCACACACACTGACTCTCACTGGGGTATGGGTTCCACACACACTGACTCTCACTGGGGTACGGGTTCCACACACACTGACCCTCACTGGGGTACGGGTTCCACACACACTGACTCTCACTGGGATACGGGTTTCACACACACTGACTCTCACTGGGATACGGGTTCCACACACACTGACTCTCACTGGGATACGGGTTCCACTCACACACTGACTCTCACTGGGGTACGGGTTCCACACACACACTGACTCTCACTGTGATACGGGTTCCACTCACACACTGACTCTCACTGGGATACGGGTTCCACTCACACACTGATTCTCACTGGGATACGGGTTCCACACACACTGACTCTCACTGGGGTATGGGTTCCACACACACTGACTCTCACTGGGATACGGGTTCCACTCACACACTGACTCTCACTGGGATACGGGTTCCACACACACTGACTCTCACTGGGGTACGGGTTCCACACACACTTACTCTCACTGGGGTATGGGTTCCACACACACTGACTCTCACTGGGATACGGGTTCCACTCACACTGACTCTCACTGGAGTACAGGTTCCACCCACACTGACTCTCACTGGAGTACGGGTTCCGCACACACTGACTCTCACTGTGGAATGGGTTCCACACACACTGACTCTCACTGGGGTACGGGTTCCACAGACACTGACTCTCTGGGGTAAGCGTTACACACACCCTGACTCACTGGGGTACGGGTACACACACACTGAATCTCACTGGGGTACGGGTTCCACAGACACTGACTCTCACTGGGATACGGGTTCCACACACACTGACTCTCACTGGGGTACCGGTTCCACACACACTGACTCTCACTGGAGTACGGGTTCCACACACACTGACTCTCACTGGGATACGGGTTCCGCACACACTGACTCTCACTGGGGTACGGGTTCCGCACACACTGACTCTCACTGGGGTACGGGTTCCACACACACTGACTCTCACTGGGATACGGGTTCCACTCACACTGACTCTCACTGGAGTACAGGTTCCACCCACACTGACACTCACTGGGGTACGGGTTCCACAGACACTGACTCTCTGGGGTAAGGGTTACACACACCCTGACTCACTGGGGTACGGGTACACACACACTGACTCTCACTGGGGCACGGGTTCCACTCACACACTGACTCTCACTGGGATACGGGTTTCACACACACCGACTCTCACTGGGGTACGAGTTCCCCACACACTGACCCTCACTGGGGTACGGGATCCACACACACTGACTCTCACTGGGTTAAGGGTTCCACAAACACTGTCTCACACTGGGATACGGGTTTCACACACACCGACTCTCACTGGGGTACGTGTTCCACATACACTGACTCTAACTGGGGTACAGGTTCCACTCACACTGACTCTCACTGGGGCACGGGTTCCACTCACACACTGACTCTCACTGGGATACGGGTTCCACTCACACTGACTCTCACAGGAGTACAGGTTCCATTTACACTGACTCACTGGGGTACGGGTACACACACACTGACTCTCACTGGGATAAGGGTTCCACAGACACTGACTCTCACTGGGGTACGGGTTACACACACACTGACTCTCACTGGGATACCAGTTCCCCACACACTGACTCTCACTGGGGTACGGGATCCACACACACTGACTCTCACTGGGGCACGGGTTCCACTCACACACTGACTCTCACTGGGATACGGGTTCCACACACTGACTCTCACTGGAGTACAGGTTCCATATACACTGACTCACTGGGGTACGGGTTCCATACACACCCTGACTCACTGGGGTACGGGTACACACACACTGAATCTCACTGGGGTATGGGTTCCACACACACTGACTCTCACTGTGGTATGGGTTCCACTCACACTGACCCTCACTGGGGTATGGGTTCCACACACACTGACACTCACTGGGGTATGGGTTGCACACACACTGACCCTCACTGGGGTAGGGGTTCCACACACACTGACTCTCACTGGGGTACTGGTTCCACACACACTGACTCTCACTGGGGTACAGGTACACACACACTGACACTGGGATACGGGTTCCACACACACTGACTCTCACTGGGGTACAGGTTCCACCCACACTGACTCTCACTGGGGTACGGGTTCCACAGACACTGACTCTCACTGGGGCACAGGTTCCACAGACACACTCTCACTGCGATACGGGTTCCACACACACTGACTCTCACTGGGATACGGGTTCCACACACACTGACTCTCACTGGGGCACGGGTTCCACTCACACACTGACTCTCACTGGGATACGGGTTCCACTCACCCTGACTCTCACTGTAGTACAGGTTCCATATACACTGACTCACTGGGGTACGGGTTCCATACACACTGATTCTCACTGGGATACGGATTCCACTCACTGGGGCACGGTTCCACTCACACACTGACTCTCACTGGGATACGGGTTCCACTCACACTGACTCTCACTGGAGTACTGGTTCCATACACACTGACTCTCACTGGGGCACGGGTTCCACTCACACACTGACTCTCACTGGGATACGGGTTCCACTCACACTGACTCTCACTGGAGTACAGGTTCCATATACCCTGACTCACTGGGGTACAGGTACACACACACTGACTCTCACTGGGTTAAGGGTTCCACAGACACTGACTCTCACTGGGGTACGGGTTACACACACACTGACTCTCACTGGGATACCAGTTCCACACACACTGACTCTTACTGGGGTACGGGATCCACACACACTGACTCTCACTGGGGCACGGGTTCCACTCACACACTGACGCTCACTGGGATACGGGTTCCACTCACACTGACTCTCACTGGAGTACAGGTTCCATATACACTGACTCACTGGGGTACGGGTTCCATACACACCCTGACTCACTGGGGTACGGGTACACACACACTGAATCTCACTGGGTATGGGTTCCACACAAACTGACTCTCACTGGGGTATGGGTTCCACTCACACTGACCCTCACTGGGGTATGGGTTCCACACACACTGACACTCACTGGGGTATGGGTTGCACACACACTGACTCTCACTGGGGTACGGGTTCCACACACACTGACTCTCACTGGGGTACGGGTTCCACACACACTGACTCTCACTGGGATACGGGTTCCACACACACTGACTCTCACTGGGGTACGGGTTCCACACACACTGACTCTCACTGGGGTACGGGTCGCACACACACTGACTCTCACTGGGGCACGGGTTCCACTCACACACTGACACTCACTGTGATACGGGTTCCACTCACACACTGACTCTCACTGTGATACGGGTTCCACTCACACTGTCTCTCACTGGAGTACAGGTTCCATATACACTGACTCACTGGGGTACGGGTTCCACACACACTGACTCTCACTGGGGTACGGGTACACACACACTGAATCTCACTGGGGTATGGGTTCCACACAAACTGACTCTCACTGGGGTATGGGTTCCACTCACACTGACCCTCACTGGGGTATGGGTTCCACACACACTGACACTCACTGGGGTATGGGTTGCACACACACTGACTCTCACTGGGGTACGGGTTCCACACACACTGACTCTCACTGGGGTACGGGTTCCACACACACTGACTCTCACTGGGATACGGGTTCCACACACACTGACTCTCACTGGGGTACGGGTTCCACACACACTGACTCTCACTGGGGTACGGGTCGCACACACACTGACTCTCACTGGGGCACGGGTTCCACTCACACACTGACTCTCACTGTGATACGGGTTCCACTCACACACTGACTCTCACTGTGATACGGGTTCCACTCACACTGTCTCTCACTGGAGTACAGGTTCCATATACACTGACTCACTGGGGTACGGGTTCCACACACACTGACTCTCACTGGGGTACGGGTTCCACACACACTGACGCTCACTGGGTTATGGGTTCCACACACACTGACTCTCACAGGGGTATGGGTTCCACACACACTGACTCTCACTGGGGTACGGGTTCCACAGACACTGACTCTCACTGGGGTACGGGTTCCACAGACACTGACTCTCACTGGGATACGGGTTTCACACACACCGACTCTCACTGGGGTACGGGTTTCACACACACTGACTCTCGCTGGGGTACGCGTTCCACACACACTGACTCTCACTGGGGTACGGGTTCCACACACACTGACTCTCACTGGGATACGGGTTCCACACACACACTGACTCTCACTGGGATACAGGTTCCACACACACACTGACTCTCACTGGGGTACGGGTTCCACACACACTGACTCTCACTGGGGTACGGGTTCCACACACACTGACTCTCACTGGGATACGGGTTCCACACACACTGACTCTCACTGGGGTACGGGTTCCACACACACTGACTCTCACTGGGGTACGGGTTCCACACACACTGACTCTCACTGGGATACGGGTTCCACACACACTGACTCTCGCTGGGGTACGCGTTCCACACACACTGACTCTCGCTGGGGTACGGGTTCCACACACACTGACTCTCACTGGGGTACGGGTTCCACAGACACTGACTCTCACTGGGATACGGGTTCCACTCACACTGACTCTCACTGGGGTATGAGTTCCACACACCCGACTCTCACTGGGATACGGGTTCCACACACACTGATCCTCACTGGGGTACGGGTTCCACACACACTGACTTTCACTGGGGTACCGGTTCCACACTCACTGACTCACACTGGGATACGGGTTCCACACACACCGACTCTCACTGGGGTACGTGTTCCACATACACTGACTCTCACTGGGGTACGTGTTCCACTCACACTGACTCTCACTGGGGTATGAGTTCCACACACCCGACTCTCACTGGGATACTGGCTCCACACACACTGACTCTCACTGGGGTACGGGTTCCACACACACTGACTCTCACTGGGGTACGGGTTCCACACACACTGACTCTCACTGGGTTACGGGTTCCACACACACTGACTCACACTGGGATACGGGTTTCACACACACCGACTCTCACTGGGGTACGTGTTCCACATACACTGACTCTAACTGGGGTACGGTTTCCACACACCCTGACTCTCATTGGGATACGGGTACACACACACTGACTCACTGGGGTACGGGTTCCACACACACTGACTCGAATTGGGGTACGGGTACACACACGCTGACTCTCACTGGGTTACGGGTTCCACACACACACTGACTCTCACTGGGGTACGGGTTCCACACACGCTGACTCTCACTGGGGTACGGGTTCCACACACACTGACTCTCACTGGAGTACGGGTTCCACACACACTGACTCTCACTGGGGTACGGGTTCCACACACACTGACTCTCACTGGGGTATGGGTTCCACACACGCTGACTCTCACTGGAGTACGGGTTCCACACACACTGACTCACACTGGGGTACGGGTTCCACACACACTGACTCTCACTGGGGTATGGGTTTCACACACACTGACTCTCACTGGGGTACGGGTTCCACACACATTTACTCTCATTGGGGTACGGGTACACACACACTGACTCACTGGGGTACGGGTTCCACACACACTGACTCCTACTGGGGTACGGGTTCCACACACACTGACTCTCACTGGGATACGGGTACACACACACTGACTCTCACTGGTGTACGGGTTCCACACACTCTGACTCTCACTGGAGTACGGGTTCCACACACACTGACTCTCACTGGGGTACGGGTTCCACACACACTGACTCTCACTGGGGTACGGGTTCCACACACACTGACTCTCACTGGGGTATGGGTTTCACACACACTGACTCTCACTGGGGTACGGGTTCCACATACACTGACTCTCACTGGGGTACGGGTTCCACAGACACTGACTCTCACTGGGATACGGGTTCCACTCACACAGACTCTCACTGGGGTACGTGTTCCACACACACTGACTCTCACTGGGATACGGGTTCCACTCACACTGACTCTCACTGGGGTATGAGTTCCACACACCCGACTCTCACTGGGATACGGGTTCCACACACACTGACCCTCACTGGGGTACCGGTTCCACACACACTGACTCTCACTGGGTTACGGGTTCCACACACACTGACTCACACTGGGATACGGGTTCCACAGACACCGACTCTCACAGGGGTACGTGTTCCACATACACTGACTCTCACTGGGGTACGGGTTACACACACACTGACTCTCACTGGGGTACGGGTTCCACACACACTGACTCTCACTGGGGTACAGGATTCACACACACTGACTCCCACTGGTGTACGGGTTCCACACACACACTGACTCTCACTGGGGTACGGGTTCCACACACACTGACTCACTGGGGTACGGGTACACACACACCGCCTCTCACTGGGATACGGATTCCACACACACTGACTCTCACTGGGATACGGGTTCCACACACACCGACTCTCACTGGGGTACGGGTTCCACACACACTGACTCTCACTGGGGTACGGGTCGCACACACACTGACTCTCACTGGGGCACGGGTTCCACTCACACACTGACTCTCACTGGGATACGGGTTCCACACACACTGACTCTCACTGGAGTACAGGTTCCACACACACTGACTCTCACTGGGGTATGGGTTCCACACACACTGACTCTCACTGGGGTACGGGTTCCACACACACTGACCCTCACTGGGTTACGGGTTCCACACACACTGACTCTCACTGGGATACGGGTTTCACACACACTGACTCTCACTGGGATACGGGTTCCACACACACTGACTCTCACTGGGATACGGGTTCCACTCACACACTGACTCTCACTGGGGTACGTGTTCCACACACACACTGACTCTCACTGTGATACGGGTTCCACTCACACACTGACTCTCACTGGGATACGGGTTCCACTCACACACTGACTCTCACTGGGATACGGGTTCCACACACACTGACTCTCACTGGGGTATGGGTTCCACACACACTGACTCTCACTGGGGTACGGATTCCACACACACTGACTCTCACTGGGATACGGGTTCCACACACACTGACTCTCACTGGGATACGGGTTCCACTCACACACTGACTCTCACTGGGGTACGGGTTCCACACACACACTGACTCTCACTGTGATACGGGTTCCACTCACACTGTCTCTCACTGGGATACGGGTTCCACACACACTGACTCTCACTGGGGTACGGGTTCCACACACACTGACTCTCACTGGGATACGGGTTCTACACACACTGACTCTCACTGGGGTACGGGTTCCACTCACACACTGACTCTCACTGGGGTACGGGTTCCACACACACACTGACTCTCACTGTGATACGGGTTCCACTGACACTGTCTCTCACTGGAGCACGGTTCCACACACACTGACTCTCACTGGGGTATGGGTTCCACACACACTGACCCTCACTGGGGTATGGGTTCCACACACACTGACTCTCTCTGGGGTACGGGTTCCACACACACTGACTCTCACTGGGATACGGGTTCTACACACACTGACTCTCACTAGGGTACGGGTTCCACACACACTGACTCTCACTGGGGTACCGGTTCCACACACACTGACTCTCACTGGGGTACGGGTTCCACACACACTGACTCTCACTGGGATACGGGTTCTACACACACTGACTCTCACTGGGATACGGGTTCCACTCACACACTGACTCTCACTGGGGTACGGGTTCCACACACACACTGACTCTCACTGTGATACGGGTTCCACTCACACTGTCTCTCACTGGGATACGGGTTCCACACACACTGACTCTCACTGGGGTACGGGTTCCACACACACTGACTCTCACTGGGATACGGGTTCTACACACACTGACTCTCACTGGGGTACGGGTTCCACACACACTGACTCTCACTGGGATACGGGTTCCACTCACACACTGACTCTCACTGGGGTACGGGTTCCACACACACACTGACTCTCACTGTGATACGGGTTCCACTCACACTGTCTCTCACTGGAGTACAGGTTCCATATACACTGACTCACTGGGGTACGGGTACACACACACTGACTCTCACTGGGATACGGGTTCCACACACACACTGACTCTCACTGGGTTATGGGTTCCACACACACTGACTCTCACAGGGGTATGGGTTCCACACACACTGACTCTCACTGGGGTACGGG
Source organism: Scyliorhinus torazame (assembly GCF_047496885.1). NCBI lineage: Eukaryota > Metazoa > Chordata > Chondrichthyes > Carcharhiniformes > Scyliorhinidae > Scyliorhinus > Scyliorhinus torazame. Next base: position 104,547,939 of record NC_092718.1, on the reverse strand, counting down.
TTCCACACACACACTGACTCTCACTGTGATACGGGTTCCACTCACACTGTCTCTCACTGGGATACGGGTTCCACACACACTGACTCTCACTGGGGTACGGGTTCCACACACACTGACTCTCACTGGGATACGGGTTCTACACACACTGACTCTCACTGGGGTACGGGTTCCACACACACTGACTCTCACTGGGATACGGGTTCCACTCACACACTGACTCTCACTGGGGTACGGGTTCCACACACACACTGACTCTCACTGGGTTATGGGTTCCACACACCCTGACTCTCACAGGGGTATGGGTTCCACACACACTGACTCTCACTGGGGTACGGGTTCCACACACACACTGACTCTCACTGTGATACGGGTTCCACTCACACTGTCTCTCACTGGGATACGGGTTCCACACACACTGACTCTCACTGGGGTACGGGTTCCACACACACTGACTCTCACTGGGATACGGGTTCTACACACACTGACTCTCACTGGGGTACGGGTTCCACACACACTGACTCTCACTGGGATACGGGTTCCACTCACACACTGACTCTCACTGGGGTACGGGTTCCACACACTCTAACGCTCACTGGGGTACGGGTTCCACAGACATTGACTCTCACTCGGGTACGGGTTTCACTCACACCGACTCTCACTGGGGTACGGGTTTCACTCACACCGACTCTCACTGGGGTACGGGTTCCACACACACTGACTCTCGCTGATGTACGGGTTCCACACGCTGACTCTCACTGGGGTACAGGTTCCACCCACACTGACTCTCACTGGGGTACGGGTTCCACAGACACTGACTCTCACTGGGGTACGGGTTCCACACACACTGACTCTCACTGGGATACGGGTTCCACACACACTGACTCTCACAGGGATACGGGTTCCACACACACTGACGCTCACTGGGATACGGGTTCCACTCACACTGACTCTCACTGGAGTACAGGTTCCATATACACTGACTCACTGGGGTAAGGGTTCTATACACACCCTGACTCACTGGGGTATGGGTACACACACACTGAATCTCACTGGGGTACGGGTTCCACAGACACTGACTCTCACTGGGATACGGGTTCCACACACCGACTCTCACTGGGGTACGGGTTTCGCACACACTGACTCTCACTGGGGTACAGGTGCACACACACTGACACTCACTGGGGTACGGGTTCCACAGACACTGACTCACTGCGATATGGGTTCCACACACACTGACTCTCACTGGGGTACGGGTTCCACACACACTGACTCTCACTGGGATACGGGTTCCACTCACACACTGACTCTCACTGGGGTACGGGTTCCACACACACACTGACTCTCACTGTGATACGGGTTCCACTCACACTGTCTCTCACTGGAGTACAGGTTCCATATACACTGACTCACTGGGGTACGGGTACACACACACTGACTCTCACTGGGATACGGGTTCCACACACACACTGACTCTCACTGGGTTATGGGTTCCACACACACTGACTCTCACAGGGGTATGGGTTCCACACACACTGACTCTCACTGGGGTACGGGTTCCACACACACACTGACTCTCACTGTGATACGGGTTCCACTCACACTGTCTCTCACTGGGATACGGGTTCCACACACACTGACTCTCACTGGGGTACGGGTTCCACACACACTGACTCTCACTGGGATACGGGTTCTACACACACTGACTCTCACTGGGGTACGGGTTCCACACACACTGACTCTCACTGGGATACGGGTTCCACTCACACACTGACTCTCACTGGGGTACGGGTTCCACACACACACTGACTCTCACTGGGTTATGGGTTCCACACACCCTGACTCTCACAGGGGTATGGGTTCCACACACACTGACTCTCACTGGGGTACGGGTTCCACACACACACTGACTCTCACTGTGATACGGGTTCCACTCACACTGTCTCTCACTGGGATACGGGTTCCACACACACTGACTCTCACTGGGGTACGGGTTCCACACACACTGACTCTCACTGGGATACGGGTTCTACACACACTGACTCTCACTGGGGTACGGGTTCCACACACACTGACTCTCACTGGGATACGGGTTCCACTCACACACTGACTCTCACTGGGGTACGGGTTCCACACACACTAACGCTCACTGGGGTACGGGTTCCACAGACATTGACTCTCACTCGGGTACGGGTTTCACTCACACCGACTCTCACTGGGGTACGGGTTTCACTCACACCGACTCTCACTGGGGTACGGGTTCCACACACACTGACTCTCGCTGATGTACGGGTTCCACACGCTGACTCTCACTGGGGTACAGGTTCCACCCACACTGACTCTCACTGGGGTACGGGTTCCACAGACACTGACTCTCATTGGGGTACGGGTTCCACACACACTGACTCTCACTGGGATACGGGTTCCACACACACTGACTCTCACAGGGATACGGGTTCCACACACACTGACGCTCACTGGGATACGGGTTCCACTCACACTGACTCTCACTGGAGTACAGGTTCCATATACACTGACTCACTGGGGTAAGGGTTCTATACACACCCTGACTCACTGGGGTATGGGTACACACACACTGAATCTCACTGGGGTACGGGTTCCACAGACACTGACTCTCACTGGGATACGGGTTCCACACACCGACTCTCACTGGGGTACGGGTTTCGCACACACTGACTCTCACTGGGGTACAGGTGCACACACACTGACACTCACTGGGATACGGGTTCCACACACACTGACTCTCACTGGGTTACAGGTTCCACACACACTGACTCTCACTGGGGTACGGGTTCCACAGACACTGACTCACTGCGATATGGGTTCCACACACACTGACTCTCACTGGGGCACAGGTTCCACACACACTGACTCTCACTGCGATACGGGTTCCCCACACACTGACTCTCACTGGGGCATGGGTTCCACTCACACACTGACTCTCACTGGGATACGGGTTCCACACACCCTGACTCTCACTGGAGTACAGGTTCCATATACACTGACTCACTGGGATACGGGTTCCACTCACACTGACTCTCACTGGAGCACAGGTTCCATTTACACTGACTCACTGGGGTACGGGTACACACACACTGACTCTCACTGGGATACGGGTTCCACTCACACACTGACTCTCACTGGGATACGGGTTCCACTCACACTGACTCTCACTGGAGTACAGGTTCCATATACCCTGACTCACTGGGGTACGGGTACACACACACTGACTCTCAGTGGGATAAGGGTTCCACAGACACTGACTCTCACTGGGGTACGGGTTACACACACACTGACTCTCACTGGGATACCAGTTCCACACACACTGACTCTCACTGGGGTACGGGATCCACACACACTGACTCTCACTGGGGCACGGGTTCCACTCACACACTGACTCTCACTGGGATACGGGTTCCACTCACACTGACTCTCACTGGAGTACAGGTTCCATATACACTGACTCACTGGGGTACGGGTTCCATACACACCCTGACTCACTGGGGTACGGGTACACACACACTGAATCTCACTGGGGTACCAGTTCCACACACACTGACTCTCACTGGGGTACGGGTTCCACACACACTGACTCTCACTGGGGTACGGGATCCACACACACTGAGTCTCACTGGGGCACGGGTTCCACTCACACACTGACGCTCACTGGGATACGGGTTCCACACACACTGACTCTCACTGGAGTACAGGTTCCACACACACTGACTCTCACTGGGGTATGGGTTCCACACACACTGACTCTCACTGGGGTACGGGTTCCACACACACTGACCCTCACTGGGTTACGGGTTCCACACACACTGACTCTCACTGGGATACGGGTTTCACACACACTGACTCTCACTGGGATACGGGTTCCACACACACTGACTCTCACTGGGATACGGGTTCCACTCACACACTGACTCTCACTGGGGTACGGGTTCCACACACACACTGACTCTCACTGTGATACGGGTTCCACTCACACACTGACTCTCACTGGGGTACGGGTTCCACACACACTGACTCTCACTGGGATACGGGTTCCACTCACACACTGACTCTCACTGGGGTACGGGTTCCACACACACTAACGCTCACTGGGGTACGGGTTCCACAGACATTGACTCTCACTCGGGTACGGGTTTCACTCACACCGACTCTCACTGGGGTACGGGTTTCACTCACACCGACTCTCACTGGGGTACGGGTTCCACACACACTGACTCTCGCTGATGTACGGGTTCCACACGCTGACTCTCACTGGGGTACAGGTTCCACCCACACTGACTCTCACTGGGGTACGGGTTCCACAGACACTGACTCTCATTGGGGTACGGGTTCCACACACACTGACTCTCACTGGGATACGGGTTCCACACACACTGACTCTCACAGGGATACGGGTTCCACACACACTGACGCTCACTGGGATACGGGTTCCACTCACACTGACTCTCACTGGAGTACAGGTTCCATATACACTGACTCACTGGGGTAAGGGTTCTATACACACCCTGACTCACTGGGGTATGGGTACACACACACTGAATCTCACTGGGGTACGGGTTCCACAGACACTGACTCTCACTGGGATACGGGTTCCACACACCGACTCTCACTGGGGTACGGGTTTCGCACACACTGACTCTCACTGGGGTACAGGTGCACACACACTGACACTCACTGGGATACGGGTTCCACACACACTGACTCTCACTGGGTTACAGGTTCCACACACACTGACTCTCACTGGGGTACGGGTTCCACAGACACTGACTCACTGCGATATGGGTTCCACACACACTGACTCTCACTGGGGCACAGGTTCCACACACACTGACTCTCACTGCGATACGGGTTCCCCACACACTGACTCTCACTGGGGCATGGGTTCCACTCACACACTGACTCTCACTGGGATACGGGTTCCACACACCCTGACTCTCACTGGAGTACAGGTTCCATATACACTGACTCACTGGGATACGGGTTCCACTCACACTGACTCTCACTGGAGCACAGGTTCCATTTACACTGACTCACTGGGGTACGGGTACACACACACTGACTCTCACTGGGATACGGGTTCCACTCACACACTGACTCTCACTGGGATACGGGTTCCACTCACACTGACTCTCACTGGAGTACAGGTTCCATATACCCTGACTCACTGGGGTACGGGTACACACACACTGACTCTCAGTGGGATAAGGGTTCCACAGACACTGACTCTCACTGGGGTACGGGTTACACACACACTGACTCTCACTGGGATACCAGTTCCACACACACTGACTCTCACTGGGGTACGGGATCCACACACACTGACTCTCACTGGGGCACGGGTTCCACTCACACACTGACTCTCACTGGGATACGGGTTCCACTCACACTGACTCTCACTGGAGTACAGGTTCCATATACACTGACTCACTGGGGTACGGGTTCCATACACACCCTGACTCACTGGGGTACGGGTACACACACACTGAATCTCACTGGGGTACCAGTTCCACACACACTGACTCTCACTGGGGTACGGGTTCCACACACACTGACTCTCACTGGGGTACGGGATCCACACACACTGAGTCTCACTGGGGCACGGGTTCCACTCACACACTGACGCTCACTGGGATACGGGTTCCACACACACTGACTCTCACTGGAGTACAGGTTCCACACACACTGACTCTCACTGGGGTATGGGTTCCACACACACTGACTCTCACTGGGGTACGGGTTCCACACACACTGACCCTCACTGGGTTACGGGTTCCACACACACTGACTCTCACTGGGATACGGGTTTCACACACACTGACTCTCACTGGGATACGGGTTCCACACACACTGACTCTCACTGGGATACGGGTTCCACTCACACACTGACTCTCACTGGGGTACGGGTTCCACACACACACTGACTCTCACTGTGATACGGGTTCCACTCACACACTGACTCTCACTGGGATACGGGTTCCACTCACACACTGACTCTCACTGGGATACGGGTACCACACACACTGACTCTCACTGGGGTATGGGTTCCACACACACTGACTCTCACTGGGGTACGGATTCCACACACACTGACTCTCACTGGGATACGGGTTCCACACCCACTGACTCTCACTGGGATACGGGTTCCACTCACACACTGACTCTCACTGGGGTACGGGTTCCACACACACACTGACTCTCACTGTGATACGGGTTCCACTCACACTGTCTCTCACTGGGATACGGGTTCCACACACACTGACTCTCACTGGGGTACGGGTTCCACACACACTGACTCTCACTGGGATACGGGTTCTACACACACTGACTCTCACTGGGGTACGGGTTCCACTCACACACTGACTCTCACTGGGGTACGGGTTCCACACACACACTGACTCTCACTGTGATACGGGTTCCACTGACACTGTCTCTCACTGGAGCACGGTTCCACACACACTGACTCTCACTGGGGTATGGGTTCCACACACACTGACCCTCACTGGGGTATGGGTTCCACACACACTGACTCTCACTGGGGTACGGGTTCCACACACACTGACTCTCACTGGGATACGGGTTCTACACACACTGACTCTCACTAGGGTACGGGTTCCACACACACTGACTCTCACTGGGGTACGGGTTCCACAGACATTGACTCTCACTGGGGTACGGGTTTCACTCACACCGACTCTCACTGGGGTACGGGTTTCACTCACACCGACTCTCACTGGGGTACGGGTTCCACACACACTGACTCTCGCTGATGTACGGGTTCCACACACACTGACTCTCACTGGGGTACAGGTTCCACCCACACTGACTCTCACTGGGGTACGGGTTCCACAGACACTGACTCTCACTGGGGTACGGGTTCCACACACACTGACTCTCACTGGGATACGGGTTCCACACACACTGACTCTCACAGGGATACGGGTTCCACACACACTGACGCTCACTGGGATACGGGTTCCACTCACACTGACTCTCACTGGAGTACAGGTTCCATATACACTGACTCACTGGGGTAAGGGTTCTATACACACCCTGACTCACTGGGGTATGGGTACACACACACTGAATCTCACTGGGGTACGGGTTCCACAGACACTGACTCTCACTGGGATACGGGTTCCACACACCGACTCTCACTGGGGTACGGGTTTCGCACACACTGACTCTCACTGGGGTACAGGTGCACACACACTGACACTCACTGGGGTACGGGTTCCACAGACACTGACTCACTGCGATATGGGTTCCACACACACTGACTCTCACTGGGGTACGGGTTCCACACACACTGACTCTCACTGGGATACGGGTTCCACTCACACACTGACTCTCACTGGGGTACGGGTTCCACACACACACTGACTCTCACTGTGATACGGGTTCCACTCACACTGTCTCTCACTGGAGTACAGGTTCCATATACACTGACTCACTGGGGTACGGGTACACACACACTGACTCTCACTGGGATACGGGTTCCACACACACACTGACTCTCACTGGGTTATGGGTTCCACACACACTGACTCTCACAGGGGTATGGGTTCCACACACACTGACTCTCACTGGGGTACGGGTTCCACACACACACTGACTCTCACTGTGATACGGGTTCCACTCACACTGTCTCTCACTGGGATACGGGTTCCACACACACTGACTCTCACTGGGGTACGGGTTCCACACACACTGACTCTCACTGGGATACGGGTTCTACACACACTGACTCTCACTGGGGTACGGGTTCCACACACACTGACTCTCACTGGGATACGGGTTCCACTCACACACTGACTCTCACTGGGGTACGGGTTCCACACACACACTGACTCTCACTGGGTTATGGGTTCCACACACCCTGACTCTCACAGGGGTATGGGTTCCACACACACTGACTCTCACTGGGGTACGGGTTCCACACACACACTGACTCTCACTGTGATACGGGTTCCACTCACACTGTCTCTCACTGGGATACGGGTTCCACACACACTGACTCTCACTGGGGTACGGGTTCCACACACACTGACTCTCACTGGGATACGGGTTCTACACACACTGACTCTCACTGGGGTACGGGTTCCACACACACTGACTCTCACTGGGATACGGGTTCCACTCACACACTGACTCTCACTGGGGTACGGGTTCCACACACACTAACGCTCACTGGGGTACGGGTTCCACAGACATTGACTCTCACTCGGGTACGGGTTTCACTCACACCGACTCTCACTGGGGTACGGGTTTCACTCACACCGACTCTCACTGGGGTACGGGTTCCACACACACTGACTCTCGCTGATGTACGGGTTCCACACGCTGACTCTCACTGGGGTACAGGTTCCACCCACACTGACTCTCACTGGGGTACGGGTTCCACAGACACTGACTCTCACTGGGGTACGGGTTCCACACACACTGACTCTCACTGGGATACGGGTTCCACACACACTGACTCTCACAGGGATACGGGTTCCACACACACTGACGCTCACTGGGATACGGGTTCCACTCACACTGACTCTCACTGGAGTACAGGTTCCATATACACTGACTCACTGGGGTAAGGGTTCTATACACACCCTGACTCACTGGGGTATGGGTACACACACACTGAATCTCACTGGGGTACGGGTTCCACAGACACTGACTCTCACTGGGATACGGGTTCCACACACCGACTCTCACTGGGGTACGGGTTTCGCACACACTGACTCTCACTGGGGTACAGGTGCACACACACTGACACTCACTGGGATACGGGTTCCACACACACTGACTCTCACTGGGTTACAGGTTCCACACACACTGACTCTCACTGGGGTACGGGTTCCACAGACACTGACTCACTGCGATATGGGTTCCACACACACTGACTCTCACTGGGGCACAGGTTCCACACACACTGACTCTCACTGCGATACGGGTTCCCCACACACTGACTCTCACTGGGGCATGGGTTCCACTCACACACTGACTCTCACTGGGATACGGGTTCCACACACCCTGACTCTCACTGGAGTACAGGTTCCATATACACTGACTCACTGGGATACGGGTTCCACTCAGACTGACTCTCACTGGAGCACAGGTTCCATTTACACTGACTCACTGGGGTACGGGTACACACACACTGACTCTCACTGGGATACGGGTTCCACTCACACACTGACTCTCACTGGGATACGGGTTCCACTCACACTGACTCTCACTGGAGTACAGGTTCCATATACCCTGACTCACTGGGGTACGGGTACACACACACTGACTCTCAGTGGGATAAGGGTTCCACAGACACTGACTCTCACTGGGGTACGGGTTACACACACACTGACTCTCACTGGGATACCAGTTCCACACACACTGACTCTCACTGGGGTACGGGATCCACACACACTGACTCTCACTGGGGCACGGGTTCCACTCACACACTGACTCTCACTGGGATACGGGTTCCACTCACACTGACTCTCACTGGAGTACAGGTTCCATATACACTGACTCACTGGGGTACGGGTTCCATACACACCCTGACTCACTGGGGTACGGGTACACACACACTGAATCTCACTGGGGTACCAGTTCCACACACACTGACTCTCACTGGGGTACGGGTTCCACACACACTGACTCTCACTGGGGTACGGGATCCACACACACTGAGTCTCACTGGGGCACGGGTTCCACTCACACACTGACGCTCACTGGGATACGGGTTCCACACACACTGACTCTCACTGGAGTACAGGTTCCACACACACTGACTCTCACTGGGGTATGGGTTCCACACACACTGACTCTCACTGGGGTACGGGTTCCACACACACTGACCCTCACTGGGTTACGGGTTCCACACACACTGACTCTCACTGGGATACGGGTTTCACACACACTGACTCTCACTGGGATACGGGTTCCACACACACTGACTCTCACTGGGATACGGGTTCCACTCACACACTGTCTCTCACTGGGGTACGGGTTCCACACACACACTGACTCTCACTGTGATACGGGTTCCACTCACACACTGACTCTCACTGGGATACGGGTTCCACTCACACACTGACTCTCACTGGGATACGGGTTCCACACACACTGACTCTCACTGGGGTATGGGTTCCACACACACTGACTCTCACTGGGGTACGGATTCCACACACACTGACTCTCACTGGGATACGGGTTCCACACCCACTGACTCTCACTGGGATACGGGTTCCACTCACACACTGACTCTCACTGGGGTACGGGTTCCACACACACACTGACTCTCACTGTGATACGGGTTCCACTCACACTGTCTCTCACTGGGATACGGGTTCCACACACACTGACTCTCACTGGGGTACGGGTTCCACACACACTGACTCTCACTGGGATACGGGTTCTGCACACACTGACTCTCACTGGGGTACGGGTTCCACTCACACACTGACTCTCACTGGGGTACGGGTTCCACACACACACTGACTCTCACTGTGATACGGGTTCCACTGACACTGTCTCTCACTGGAGCACGGTTCCACACACACTGACTCTCACTGGGGTATGGGTTCCACACACACTGACCCTCACTGGGGTATGGGTTCCACACACACTGACTCTCACTGGGGTACGGGTTCCACACACACTGACTCTCACTGGGATACGGGTTCTACACACACTGACTCTCACTAGGGTACGGTTTCCACACACACTGACTCTCACTGGGATACGGGTTCCACTCACACACTGACTCTCACTGGGGTACGGGTTCCACACACACACTGACTCTCACTGTGATACGGGTTCCACTCACACTGTCTCTCACTGGGATACGGGTTCCACACACACTGACTCTCACTGGGGTACGGGTTCCACACACACTGACTCTCACTGGGATACGGGTTCTACACACACTGACTCTCACTGGGATACGGGTTCCACACACACTGACTCTCACTGGGATACGGGTTCCACTCACACACTGACTCTCACTGGGGTACGGGTTCCACACACACACTGACTCTCACTGTGATACGGGTTCCACTCACACTGTCTCTCACTGGAGTACAGGTTCCATATACACTGACTCACTGGGGTACGGGTACACACACACTGACTCTCACTGGGATACGGGTTCCACACACACACTGACTCTCACTGGGTTATGGGTTCCACACACACTGACTCTCACAGGGGTATGGGTTCCACACACACTGACTCTCACTGGGGTACGGGTTCCACACACACACTGACTCTCACTGTGATACGGGTTCCACTCACACTGTCTCTCACTGGGATACGGGTTCCACACACACTGACTCTCACTGGGGTACGGGTTCCACACACACTGACTCTCACTGGGATACGGGTTCTACACACACTGACTCTCACTGGGGTACGGGTTCCACACACACTGACTCTCACTGGGATACGGGTTCCACTCACACACTGACTCTCACTGGGGTACGGGTTCCACACACACACTGACTCTCACTGGGTTATGGGTTCCACACACCCTGACTCTCACAGGGGTATGGGTTCCACACACACTGACTCTCACTGGGGTACGGGTTCCACACACACACTGACTCTCACTGTGATACGGGTTCCACTCACACTGTCTCTCACTGGGATACGGGTTCCACACACACTGACTCTCACTGGGGTACGGGTTCCACACACACTGACTCTCACTGGGATACGGGTTCTACACACACTGACTCACACTGGGGTACGGGTTCCACACACACTGACTCTCACTGGGATACGGGTTCCACTCACACACTGACTCTCACTGGGGTACGGGTTCCACACACACTAACGCTCACTGGGGTACGGGTTCCACAGACATTGACTCTCACTGGGGTATGGGTTTCACTCACACCGACTCTCACTGGGGTACGGGTTTCACTCACACCGACTCTCACTGGGGTACGGGTTCCACACACACTGACTCTCGCTGATGTACGGGTTCCACACACACAGACTCTCACTGGGGTACAGGTTCCACCCACACTGACTCTCACTGGGGTACGGGTTCCACAGACACTGACTCTCACTGGGGTACGGGTTCCACACACACTGACTCTCACTGGGATACGGGTTCCACACACACTGACTCTCACAGGGATACGGGTTCCACACACACTGACGCTCACTGGGATACGGGTTCCACTCACACTGACTCTCACTGGAGTACAGGTTCCATATACACTGACTCACTGGGGTAAGGGTTCTATACACACCCTGACTCACTGGGGTATGGGTACACACACACTGAATCTCACTGGGGTACGGGTTCCACACACGCTGACTCTCACTGGGGTACGGGTTCCACACACACTGACTCTCACTGGAGTACGGGTTCCACACACACTGACTCTCACTGGGGTATGGGTTCCACACACGCTGACTCTCACTGGAGTACGGGTTCCACACACACTGACTCACACTGGGGTACGGGTTCCACACACACTGACTCTCACTGGGGTATGGGTTTCACACACACTGACTCTCACTGGGGTACGGGTTCCACACACATTTACTCTCATTGGGGTACGGGTACACACACACTGACTCACTGGGGTACGGGTTCCACACACACTGACTCCTACTGGGGTACGGGTTCCACACACACTGACTCTCACTGGGATACGGGTACACACACACTGACTCTCACTGGTGTACGGGTTCCACACACTCTGACTCTCACTGGAGTACGGGTTCCACACACACTGACTCTCACTGGGGTACGGGTTCCACACACACTGACTCTCACTGGGGTATGGGTTTCACACACACTGACTCTCACTGGGGTACGGGTTCCACATACACTGACTCTCACTGGGGTACGGGTTCCACAGACACTGACTCTCACTGGGATACGGGTTCCACTCACACAGACTCTCACTGGGGTACGTGTTCCACACACACTGACTCTCACTGGGATACGGGTTCCACTCACACTGACTCTCACTGGGGTATGAGTTCCACACACCCGACTCTCACTGGGATACGGGTTCCACACACACTGACCCTCACTGGGGTACCGGTTCCACACACACTGACTCTCACTGGGTTACGGGTTCCACACACACTGACTCACACTGGGATACGGGTTCCACAGACACCGACTCTCACAGGGGTACGTGTTCCACATACACTGACTCTCACTGGGGTACGGGTTACACACACACTGACTCTCACTGGGGTACGGGTTCCACACACACTGACTCTCACTGGGGTACAGGATTCACACACACTGACTCCCACTGGTGTACGGGTTCCACACACACACTGACTCTCACTGGGGTACGGGTTCCACACACACTGACTCACTGGGGTACGGGTACACACACACCGCCTCTCACTGGGATACGGATTCCACACACACTGACTCTCACTGGGATACGGGTTCCACACACACCGACTCTCACTGGGGTACGGGTTCCACACACACTGACTCTCACTGGGGTACGGGTCGCACACAAACTGACTCTCACTGGGGCACGGGTTCCACTCACACACTGACTCTCACTGGGATACGGGTTCCACACACACTGACTCTCACTGGAGTACAGGTTCCACACACACTGACTCTCACTGGGGTATGGGTTCCACACACACTGACTCTCACTGGGGTACGGGTTCCACACACACTGACCCTCACTGGGTTACGGGTTCCACACACACTGACTCTCACTGGGATACGGGTTTCACACACACTGACTCTCACTGGGATACGGGTTCCACTCACACACTGACTCTCACTGGGGTACGTGTTCCACACACACACTGACTCTCACTGTGATACGGGTTCCACTCACACACTGACTCTCACTGGGATACGGGTTCCACTCACACACTGACTCTCACTGGGATACGGGTTCCACACACACTGACTCTCACTGGGGTATGGGTTCCACACACACTGACTCTCACTGGGGTACGGATTCCACACACACTGACTCTCACTGGGATACGGGTTCCACACACACTGACTCTCACTGGGATACGGGTTCCACTCACATACTGACTCTCACTGGGGTACGGGTTCCACACACACACTGACTCTCACTGTGATACGGGTTCCACTCACACTGTCTCTCACTGGGATACGGGTTCCACACACACTGACTCTCACTGGGGTACGGGTTCCACACACACTGACTCTCACTGGGATACGGGTTCTACACACACTGACTCTCACTGGGGTACGGGTTCCACTCACACACTGACTCTCACTGGGGTACGGGTTCCACACACACACTGACTCTCACTGTGATACGGGTTCCACTGACACTGTCTCTCACTGGAGCACGGTTCCACACACACTGACTCTCACTGGGGTATGGGTTCCACACACACTGACCCTCACTGGGGTATGGGTTCCACACACACTGACTCTCTCTGGGGTACGGGTTCCACACACACTGACTCTCACTGGGATACGGGTTCTACACACACTGACTCTCACTAGGGTACGGGTTCCACACACACTGACTCTCACTGGGGTACCGGTTCCACACACACTGACTCTCACTGGGGTACGGGTTCCACACACACTGACTCTCACTGGGATACGGGTTCTACACACACTGACTCTCACTGGGATACGGGTTCCACTCACACACTGACTCTCACTGGGGTACGGGTTCCACACACACACTGACTCTCACTGTGATACGGGTTCCACTCACACTGTCTCTAACTGGGATACGGGTTCCACACACACTGACTCTCACTGGGGTACGGGTTCCACACACACTGACTCTCACTGGGATACGGGTTCTACACACACTGACTCTCACTGGGGTACGGGTTCCACACACACTGACTCTCACTGGGATACGGGTTCCACTCACACACTGACTCTCACTGGGGTACGGGTTCCACACACACACTGACTCTCACTGTGATACGGGTTCCACTCACACTGTCTCTCACTGGAGTACAGGTTCCATATACACTGACTCACTGGGGTACGGGTACACACACACTGACTCTCACTGGGATACGGGTTCCACACACACACTGACTCTCACTGGGTTATGGGTTCCACACACACTGACTCTCACAGGGGTATGGGTTCCACACACACTGACTCTCACTGGGGTACGGGTTCCACACACACACTGACTCTCACTGTGATACGGGTTCCACTCACACTGTCTCTCACTGGGATACGGGTTCCACACACACTGACTCTCACTGGGGTACGGGTTCCACACACACTGACTCTCACTGGGATACGGGTTCTACACACACTGACTCTCACTGGGGTACGGGTTCCACACACACTGACTCTCACTGGGATACGGGTTCCACTCACACACTGACTCTCACTGGGGTACGGGTTCCACACACACACTGACTCTCACTGGGTTATGGGTTCCACACACCCTGACTCTCACAGGGGTATGGGTTCCACACACACTGACTCTCACTGGGGTACGGGTTCCACACACACACTGACTCTCACTGTGATACGGGTTCCACTCACACTGTCTCTCACTGGGATACGGGTTCCACACACACTGACTCTCACTGGGGTACGGGTTCCACACACACTGACTCTCACTGGGATACGGGTTCTACACACACTGACTCTCACTGGGGTACGGGTTCCACACACACTGACTCTCACTGGGATACGGGTTCCACTCACACACTGACTCTCACTGGGGTACGGGTTCCACACACACTAACGCTCACTGGGGTACGGGTTCCACAGACATTGACTCTCACTCGGGTACGGGTTTCACTCACACCGACTCTCACTGGGGTACGGGTTTCACTCACACCGACTCTCACTGGGGTACGGGTTCCACACACACTGACTCTCGCTGATGTACGGGTTCCACACACGCTGACTCTCACTGGGGTACAGGTTCCACCCACACTGACTCTCACTGGGGTACGGGTTCCACAGACACTGACTCTCACTGGGGTACGGGTTCCACACACACTGACTCTCACTGGGATACGGGTTCCACACACACTGACTCTCACAGGGATACGGGTTCCACACACACTGACGCTCACTGGGATACGGGTTCCACTCACACTGACTCTCACTGGAGTACAGGTTCCATATACACTGACTCACTGGGGTAAGGGTTCTATACACACCCTGACTCACTGGGGTATGGGTACACACACACTGAATCTCACTGGGGTACGGGTTCCACAGACACTGACTCTCACTGGGATACGGGTTCCACACACCGACTCTCACTGGGGTACGGGTTTCGCACACACTGACTCTCACTGGGGTACAGGTGCACACACACTGACACTCACTGGGATACGGGTTCCACACACACTGACTCTCACTGGGTTACAGGTTCCACACACACTGACTCTCACTGGGGTACGGGTTCCACAGACACTGACTCACTGCGATATGGGTTCCACACACACTGACTCTCACTGGGGCACAGGTTCCACACACACTGACTCTCACTGCGATACGGGTTCCCCACACACTGACTCTCACTGGGGCATGGGTTCCACTCACACACTGACTCTCACTGGGATACGGGTTCCACACACCCTGACTCTCACTGGAGTACAGGTTCCATATACACTGACTCACTGGGATACGGGTTCCACTCACACTGACTCTCACTGGAGCACAGGTTCCATTTACACTGACTCACTGGGGTACGGGTACACACACACTGACTCTCACTGGGATACGGGTTCCACTCACACACTGACTCTCACTGGGATACGGGTTCCACTCACACTGACTCTCACTGGAGTACAGGTTCCATATACCCTGACTCACTGGGGTACGGGTACACACACACTGACTCTCAGTGGGATAAGGGTTCCACAGACACTGACTCTCACTGGGGTACGGGTTACACACACACTGACTCTCACTGGGATACCAGTTCCACACACACTGACTCTCACTGGGGTACGGGATCCACACACACTGACTCTCACTGGGGCACGGGTTCCACTCACACACTGACTCTCACTGGGATACGGGTTCCACTCACACTGACTCTCACTGGAGTACAGGTTCCATATACACTGACTCACTGGGGTACGGGTTCCATACACACCCTGACTCACTGGGGTACGGGTACAAAAACACTGAATCTCACTGGGGTACCAGTTCCACACAAACTGACTCTCACTGGGGTACGGGTTCCACACACACTGACTCTCACTGGGGTACGGGATCCACACACACTGAGTCTCACTGGGGCACGGGTTCCACTCACACACTGACGCTCACTGGGATACGGGTTCCACACACACTGACTCTCACTGGAGTACAGGTTCCACACACACTGACTCTCACTGGGGTATGGGTTCCACACACACTGACTCTCACTGGGGTACGGGTTCCACACACACTGACCCTCACTGGGTTACGGGTTCCACACACACTGACTCTCACTGGGATACGGGTTTCACACACACTGACTCTCACTGGGATACGGGTTCCACACACACTGACTCTCACTGGGATACGGGTTCCACTCACACACTGACTCTCACTGGGGTACGGGTTCCACACACACACTGACTCTCACTGTGATACGGGTTCCACTCACACACTGACTCTCACTGGGATACGGGTTCCACTCACACACTGACTCTCACTGGGATACGGGTTCCACACACACTGACTCTCACTGGGGTATGGGTTCCACACACACTGACTCTCACTGGGGTACGGATTCCACACACACTGACTCTCACTGGGATACGGGTTCCACACCCACTGACTCTCACTGGGATACGGGTTCCACTCACACACTGACTCTCACTGGGGTACGGGTTCCACACACACACTGACTCTCACTGTGATACGGGTTCCACTCACACTGTCTCTCACTGGGATACGGGTTCCACACACACTGACTCTCACTGGGGTACGGGTTCCACACACACTGACTCTCACTGGGATACGGGTTCTACACACACTGACTCTCACTGGGGTACGGGTTCCACTCACACACTGACTCTCACTGGGGTACGGGTTCCACACACACACTGACTCTCACTGTGATACGGGTTCCACTGACACTGTCTCTCACTGGAGCACGGTTCCACACACACTGACTCTCACTGGGGTATGGGTTCCACACACACTGACCCTCACTGGGGTATGGGTTCCACACACACTGACTCTCACTGGAGTACGGGTTCCACACACACTGACTCTCACTGGGATACGGGTTCTACACACACTGACTCTCACTAGGGTACGGGTTCCACACACACTGACTCTCACTGGGATACGGGTTCCACTCACACACTGACTCTCACTGGGGTACGGGTTCCACACACACACTGACTCTCACTGTGATACGGGTTCCACTCACACTGTCTCTCACTGGGATACGGGTTCCACACACACTGACTCTCACTGGGGTACGGGTTCCACACACACTGACTCTCACTGGGATACGGGTTCTACACACACTGACTCTCACTGGGATACGGGTTCCACACACACTGACTCTCACTGGGATACGGGTTCCACTCACACACTGACTCTCACTGGGGTACGGGTTCCACACACACACTGACTCTCACTGTGATACGGGTTCCACTCACACTGTCTCTCACTGGAGTACAGGTTCCATATACACTGACTCACTGGGGTACGGGTACACACACACTGACTCTCACTGGGATACGGGTTCCACACACACACTGACTCTCACTGGGTTATGGGTTCCACACACACTGACTCTCACAGGGGTATGGGTTCCACACACACTGACTCTCACTGGGGTACGGGTTCCACACACACAGTGACTCTCACTGTGATACGGGTTCCACTCACACTGTCTCTCACTGGGATACGGGTTCCACACACACTGACTCTCACTGGGGTACGGGTTCCACACACACTGACTCTCACTGGGATACGGGTTCTACACACACTGACTCTCACTGGGGTACGGGTTCCACACACACTGACTCTCACTGGGATACGGGTTCCACTCACACACTGACTCTCACTGGGGTACGGGTTCCACACACACACTGACTCTCACTGGGTTATGGGTTCCACACACCCTGACTCTCACAGGGGTATGGGTTCCACACACACTGACTCTCACTGGGGTACGGGTTCCACACACACACTGACTCTCACTGTGATACGGGTTCCACTCACACTGTCTCTCACTGGGATACGGGTTCCACACACACTGACTCTCACTGGGGTACGGGTTCCACACACACTGACTCTCACTGGGATACGGGTTCTACACACACTGACTCTCACTGGGGTACGGGTTCCACACACACTGACTCTCACTGGGATACGGGTTCCACTCACACACTGACTCTCACTGGGGTACGGGTTCCACACACACTAACGCTCACTGGGGTACGGGTTCCACAGACATTGACTCTCACTGGGGTACGGGTTTCACTCACACCGACTCTCACTGGGGTACGGGTTTCACTCACACCGACTCTCACTGGGGTACGGGTTCCACACACACTGACTCTCGCTGATGTACGGGTTCCACACACACTGACTCTCACTGGGGTACAGGTTCCACCCACACTGACTCTCACTGGGGTACGGGTTCCACAGACACTGACTCTCACTGGGGTACGGGTTCCACACACACTGACTCTCACTGGGATACGGGTTCCACACACACTGACTCTCACAGGGATACGGGTTCCACACACACTGACGCTCACTGGGATACGGGTTCCACTCACACTGACTCTCACTGGAGTACAGGTTCCATATACACTGACTCACTGGGGTAAGGGTTCTATACACACCCTGACTCACTGGGGTATGGGTACACACACACTGAATCTCACTGGGGTACGGGTTCCACAGACACTGACTCTCACTGGGATACGGGTTCCACACACCGACTCTCACTGGGGTACGGGTTTCGCACACACTGACTCTCACTGGGGTACAGGTGCACACACACTGACACTCACTGGGATACGGGTTCCACACACACTGACTCTCACTGGGTTACAGGTTCCACACACACTGACTCTCACTGGGGTACGGGTTCCACAGACACTGACTCACTGCGATATGGGTTCCACACACACTGACTCTCACTGGGGCACAGGTTCCACACACACTGACTCTCACTGCGATACGGGTTCCCCACACACTGACTCTCACTGGGGCATGGGTTCCACTCACACACTGACTCTCACTGGGATACGGGTTCCACACACCCTGACTCTCACTGGAGTACAGGTTCCATATACACTGACTCACTGGGATACGGGTTCCACTCACACTGACTCTCACTGGAGCACAGGTTCCATTTACACTGACTCACTGGGGTACGGGTACACACACACTGACTCTCACTGGGATACGGGTTCCACTCACACACTGACTCTCACTGGGATACGGGTTCCACTCACACTGACTCTCACTGGAGTACAGGTTCCATATACCCTGACTCACTGGGGTACGGGTACACACACACTGACTCTCAGTGGGATAAGGGTTCCACAGACACTGACTCTCACTGGGGTACGGGTTACACACACACTGACTCTCACTGGGATACCAGTTCCACACACACTGACTCTCACTGGGGTACGGGATCCACACACACTGACTCTCACTGGGGCACGGGTTCCACTCACACACTGACTCTCACTGGGATACGGGTTCCACTCACACTGACTCTCACTGGAGTACAGGTTCCATATACACTGACTCACTGGGGTACGGGTTCCATACACACCCTGACTCACTGGGGTACGGGTACACACACACTGAATCTCACTGGGGTACCAGTTCCACACACACTGACTCTCACTGGGGTACGGGTTCCACACACACTGACTCTCACTGGGGTACGGGATCCACACACACTGACTCTCACTGGGGCACGGGTTCCACTCACACACTGACGCTCACTGGGATACGGGTTCCACTCATACTCACTCTCACTGGAGTACAGGTTCCATATACACTGACTCACTGGGGTAAGGGTTCTATACACACCCTGACTCACTGGGGTACGGGTACACACACACTGAATCTCACTGGGGTACGGGTTCCACAGACACTGACTCTCACTGGGGTACGGGTTCCACACACACTGACTCTCACTGGGATACGGGTTCCACACACACTGACTCTCACTGGGGTATGGGTTGCACACACACTGACTCTCACTGGGGTATGGGTTCCACTCACACTGACCCTCCCTGGGGTATGGGTTCCACACACACTGACACTCACTGGGGTATGGGTTCCACACACACACTGACTCTCACTGGGTTATGGGTTCCACACACACTGACTCTCACTGGGATACGGGTTCCACACACACTGACTCTCACTGGGGTATGGGTTGCACACACACTGACTCTCACTGGGGTATGGGTTCCACTCACACTGACCCTCACTGGTGTACGGGTTCCACACACACTGACACTCACTGGGATACGGGTTCCACACACACTGACTCTCACTGGGGTACAGGTTCCACACACACTGACTCTCACTGGGGTACGGGTTCCACAGACACTGACTCACTGCGATATGGATTCCACACACACTGACTCTCACTGGGGCACAGGTTCCACAGACACTGACTCTCACTGCGATACGGGTTCCACACACACAGACTCTCACTGGGATACGGGTTCCACACACACTGACTCTCACTGGGGCACGGGTTCCACTCACACACTGACTCTCACTGGGATCCGGGTTCCACACACCCTGACTCTCACTGGAGTACAGGTTCCATATACACTGACTCACTGGGGTACGGGTTCCATACACACTGACTCTCACTGGGGCACGGGTTCCACTCACACACTGACTCTCACTGGGATACAGGTTCCACTCACACTGACTCTCACTGGGGCACGGGTTCCACTCACACACTGACTCTCACTGGGATACGGGTTCCACTCACACTGACTCTCACAGGAGTACAGGTTCCATTTACACTGACTCACTGGGGTACGGGTACACACACACTGACTCTCACTGGGGTACGGGATCCACACACACTGACTCTCACTGGGGCACGGGTTCCACTCACACACTGACTCTCACTGGGATACGGGTTCCACACACTGACTCTCACTGGAGTACAGGTTCCATATACACTGACTCACTGGGGTACGGGTTCCATACACACCCTGACTCGCTGGGGTACGGGTACACACACACTGAATCTCACTGGGGTATGGGTTCCACACACACTGACTCTCACTGTGGTATGGGTTCCACTCACACTGACCCTCACTGGGGTATGGGTTCCACACACACTGACACTCACTGGGGTATGGGTTGCACACACACTGACCCTCACTGGGGTCGGGGTTCCACACACACTGACTCTCACTGGGGTACAGGTTCCACCCACACTGACTCTCACTGGGGTACGGGTTCCACAGACACTGACTGTCACTGGGGCACAGGTTCCACAGACACACTCTCACTGCGATACGGGTTCCACACACACTGACTCTCACTGGGATACGGGTTCCACACACACTGACTCTCACTGGGGCACGGGTTCCACTCACACACTGACTCTCACTGGGGTACGGGTTCCACTCACACACTGACTCTCACTGGGGTACGGGTTCCACACACACACTGACTCTCACTGTGATACGGGTTCCACTGACACTGTCTCTCACTGGAGCACGGTTCCACACACACTGACTCTCACTGGGGTATGGGTTCCACACACACTGACCCTCACTGGGGTATGGGTTCCACACACACTGACTCTCACTGGGGTACGGGTTCCACACACACTGACTCTCACTGGGATACGGGTTCTACACACACTGACTCTCACTAGGGTACGGGTTCCACACACACTGACTCTCACTGGGATACGGGTTCCACTCACACACTGACTCTCACTGGGGTACGGGTTCCACACACACACTGACTCTCACTGTGATACGGGTTCCACTCACACTGTCTCTCACTGGGATACGGGTTCCACACACACTGACTCTCACTGGGGTACGGGTTCCACACACACTGACTCTCACTGGGATACGGGTTCTACACACACTGACTCTCACTGGGGTACGGGTTCCACACACACTGACTCTCACTGGGATACGGGTTCCACTCACACACTGACTCTCACTGGGGTACGGGTTCCACACACACACTGACTCTCACTGTGATACGGGTTCCACTCACACTGTCTCTCACTGGAGTACAGGTTCCATATACACTGACTCACTGGGGTACGGGTACACACACACTGACTCTCACTGGGATACGGGTTCCACACTCACACTGACTCTCACTGGGTTATGGGTTCCACACACACTGACTCTCACAGGGGTATGGGTTCCACACACACTGACTCTCACTGGGGTACGGGTTCCACACACACACTGACTCTCACTGTGATACGGGTTCCACTCACACTGTCTCTCACTGGGATACGGGTTCCACACACACTGACTCTCACTGGGGTACGGGTTCCACACACACTGACTCTCACTGGGATACGGGTTCTACACACACTGACTCTCACTGGGGTACGGGTTCCACACACACTGACTCTCACTGGGATACGGGTTCCACTCACACACTGACTCTCACTGGGGTACGGGTTCCACACACACACTGACTCTCACTGGGTTATGGGTTCCACACACCCTGACTCTCACAGGGGTATGGGTTCCACACACACTGACTCTCACTGGGGTACGGGTTCCACACACACACTGACTCTCACTGTGATACGGGTTCCACTCACACTGTCTCTCACTGGGATACGGGTTCCACACACACTGACTCTCACTGGGGTACGGGTTCCACACACACTGACTCTCACTGGGATACGGGTTCTACACACACTGACTCTCACTGGGGTACGGGTTCCACACACACTGACTCTCACTGGGATACGGGTTCCACTCACACACTGACTCTCACTGGGGTACGGGTTCCACACACACTAACGCTCACTGGGGTACGGGTTCCACAGACATTGACTCTCACTGGGGTACGGGTTTCACTCACACCGACTCTCACTGGGGTACGGGTTTCACTCACACCGACTCTCACTGGGGTACGGGTTCCACACACACTGACTCTCGCTGATGTACGGGTTCCACACACACTGACTCTCACTGGGGTACAGGTTCCACCCACACTGACTCTCACTGGGGTACGGGTTCCACAGACACTGACTCTCACTGGGGTACGGGTTCCACACACACTGACTCTCACTGGGATACGGGTTCCACACACACTGACTCTCACAGGGATACGGGTTCCACACACACTGACGCTCACTGGGATACGGGTTCCACTCACACTGACTCTCACTGGAGTACAGGTTCCATATACACTGACTCACTGGGGTAAGGGTTCTATACACACCCTGACTCACTGGGGTATGGGTACACACACACTGAATCTCACTGGGGTACGGGTTCCACAGACACTGACTCTCACTGGGATACGGGTTCCACACACCGACTCTCACTGGGGTACGGGTTTCGCACACAAACAAACAAAGAACAAAGAAATGTACAGCACAGGAACAGGCCCTTCGGCCCTCCAAGCCCGTGCCGACCATACTGCCCGACTAAACTACAATCTTCTACACTTCCTGGGTCCGTATCCTTCTATTCCCATCCTATTCATATATTTGTCAAGATGCCCCTTAAATGTCCCTATCGTCCCTGCCTCCACTACCTCCTCCGGTAGTGAGTTCCAGGCACCCACTACCCTCTGCGTAAAAAACTTGCCTCGTACATCTACTCTAAACTTTGCCCCTCTCACCTTAAACCTATGCCCCCTAGTAATTGACCCCTCTACCCTGGGGAAAAGCCTCTGACTATCCACTCTGTCTATGCCCCTCATAATTTTGTATACCTCTATCAGGTCGCCCCTCAACCTCCTTCGTTCCAGTGAGAACAAACCGAGTTTATTCAATCGCTCCTCATAGCTTATGCCCTCCATACCAGGCAACATTCTGGTAAATCTCTTCTGCACCCTCTCTAAAGCCTCCACATCCTTCTGGTAGTGTGGCGACCAGAATTGAACACTATACTCCAAGTGTGGCCTAACTAAGGTTCTATACAGCTGCAACATGACTTGCCAATTCTTATACTCAATGCCCCGGCCAATGAAGGCAAGCATGCCGTATGCCTTCTTGACTACCTTCTCCACCTGTGTAGCCCCTTTCAGTGATCTGTGGACCTGTACTCCTAGATCTCTTTGACTTTCAATACTCCTGAGGGTTCTACCATTCACTGTATATTCCCTACCTGCATTAGCCCTTCCAAAATGCATTACCTCACATTTGTCCAGGTTAAACTCCATCTGCCATCTCTCCGCCCAAGTCTCCAGACAATCTAAATCCTGCTGTATCCTCAGACAGTCCTCATCGCTATCCGCAATTCCACCAACCTTTGTGTCGTCTGCAAACTTACTAATCAGACCAGTTACATTTTCCTCCAAATCATTTATATATACTACAAAGAGCAAAGGTCCCAGCACTGATCCCTGTGGAACACCACTGGTCACAGCCCTCCAATTAGAAAAGCATCCCTCCATTGCTACCCTCTGCCTTCTATGGCCTAGCCAGTTCTGTATCCACCTTGCCAGTTCACCCCTGATCCCGTGTGACTTCACCTTTTGTACTAGTCTACCATGAGGGACCTTGTCAAAGGCCTTACTGAAGTCCATATAGACAACATCTACTGCCCTACCTGCATCAATCATCTTAGTGACCTCCTCGAAAAACTCGATCAAGTTAGTGAGACACGACCTCCCCTTCACAAAACCGTGCTGCCTCTCACTAATACGTCCATTTGCTTCCAAATGGGAGTAGATCCTGTCTCGAAGAATTCTCTCCAGTAATTTCCCTACCACTGAAGTAAGGCTCACCGGCCTGTAGTTCCCGGGATTATCCCTGCCACCCTTCTTAAACAGAGGAACAACATTGGCTATTCTCCAGTCCTCCGGGACAGCCCCTGAAGACAGCGAGGATCCAAAGATTTCTGTCAAGGCCTCAGCAATTTCCTCTTCAGCCTCCTTCAGTATTCTGGGGTAGATCCCATCCGGCCCTGGGGACTTATCTACCTTAATATTTTTTAAGACACCCAACACCTCGTCTTTTTGGATCACAATGTGACCCAGGCTATCTACACCCCCTTCTCCAGACTCAACATCTACCAATTCCTTCTCTTTGGTGAATACCGATGCAAAGTATTCATTTAGTACCTCGCCCATTTCCTCCGGCTCCACACATAGATTCCCTTGCCTATCCTTCAGTGGGCCAACCCTTTCCCTGGCTACCCTCTTGCTTTTTATGTAAGTGTAAAAAGCCTTGGGATTTTCCTTAACCCTATTTGCCAATGACTTTTCCTTAACCCTATTTGCCAATGACTCACTGGGGTACGGGTACACACACACTGACTCTCACTGGGGTACAGGTGCACACACACTGACACTCACTGGTGTACGGGTTCCACAGACACTGACTCACTGCGATATGGGTTCCACACACACTGACTCTCACTGGGGCACAGGTTCCACACACACTGACTCTCACTGCGATACGGGTTCCCCACACACTGACTCTCACTGGGGCATGGGTTCCACTCACACACTGACTCTCACTGGGATACGGGTTCCACACACCCTGACTCTCACTGGAGTACAGGTTCCATATACACTGACTCACTGGGATACGGGTTCCACTCACACTGACTCTCACTGGAGCACAGGTTCCATTTACACTGACTCACTGGGGTACGGGTACACACACACTGACTCTCACTGGGATACGGGTTCCACTCACACACTGACTCTCACTGGGATACGGGTTCCACTCACACTGACTCTCACTGGAGTACAGGTTCCATATACCCTGACTCACTGGGGTACGGGTACACACACACTGACTCTCAGTGGGATAAGGGTTCCACAGACACTGACTCTCACTGGGGTACGGGTTACACACACACTGACTCTCACTGGGATACCAGTTCCACACACACTGACTCTCACTGGGGTACGGGATCCACACACACTGACTCTCACTGGGGCACGGGTTCCACTCACACACTGACTCTCACTGGGATACGGGTTCCACTCACACTGACTCTCACTGGAGTACAGGTTCCATACACACTGACTCACCGGGGTACGGGTTCCATAAACACCCTGACTCACTGGGGTACGGGTACACACACACTGAATCTCACTGGGGTACCAGTTCCACACACACTGACTCTCACTGGGGTACGGGTTCCACACACACTGACTCTCACTGGGGTACGGGATCCACACACACTGACTCTCACTGGGGCACGGGTTCCACTCACACACTGACGCTCACTGGGATACGGGTTCCACTCATACTCACTCTCACTGGAGTACAGGTTCCATATACACTGACTCACTGGGGTAAGGGTTCTATACACACCCTGACTCACTGGGGTACGGGTACACACACACTGAATCTCACTGGGGTACGGTTCCACAGACACTGACTCTCACTGGGGTACGGGTTCCACACACACTGACTCTCACTGGGATACGGGTTCCACACACACTGACTCTCACTGGGGTATGGGTTGCACACACACTGACTCTCACTGGGGTATGGGTTCCACTCACACTGACCCTCACTGGGGTATGGGTTCCACACACACTGACACTCACTGGGGTATGGGTTGCACACACACTGACTCTCACTGGGGTATGGGTTCCACTCACACTGACCCTCACTGGGGTATGGGTTCCACACACACTGACACTCACTGGGGTATGGGTTGCACACACACTGACCCTCACTGGGGTAGGGGTTCCACACACACTGACTCTCACTGGGATACGGGTTCCACATGCACTGACTCTCACTGGGGTACAGGTACACACACACTGACTCTCACTGGGATACGGGTTCCACACACACTGACTCTCACTGGGGTACAGGTTCCACCCACACTGACTCTCACTGGGGTACGGGTTCCACAGACACTGACTCTCACTGGGGCACAGATTCCACAGACACTGACTCTCACTGCGATACGGGTTCCACACACACTGACTCACTGCGATATGGGTTCCACACACACTGACTCTCACTGGGGTACGGGTTCCACACACACTGACTCTCACTGGGGCACAGGTTCCACAGACACTGACTCTCACTGCGATACGGGTTCCACACACACTGACTCTCACTGGGGTACGGGTTCCACACACACTGACTCTCACTGGGGCACAGGTTCCACAGACACTGACTCTCACTGCGATACGGGTTCCACACACACTGACTCTCACTGGGATACGGGTTCCACACACACTGACTCTCACTGGGATACGGGTTCCACACACACTGACTCACTGCGATATGGGTTCCACACACACTGATTCTCACTGGGGCACGGGTTCCACAGACACTGACTCTCACTGGGGCACAGGTTCCACAGACACTGACTCTCACTGGGATACGGGTTCCACACACACTGACTCTCACTGGGATATGGGTTCCACACACACTGACTCTCACTGGGGTACGGGTTCCACACACAGTGACTCTCACTGGGGTACGGGTTCCACACACACTGACTCTCACTGGGGTACGGGTTCCACACACACTGACTCTCACTGGGGTACGGGTTCCACACACACTGACTATCACTGGGATACGGGTTCCACACACTGACTCTCACTGGGTTACGGGTTCCACACACACTGACTATCACTGGGATACGGGTTCCACACACTGACTCTCACTGGGGTACCGGTTCCACACACACTGACTCTCACTGCGATACGGGTTCCACACACACTGACTCACTGCGATATGGGTTCCACACACACTGATTCTCACTGGGGCACGGGTTCCACAGACACTGACTCTCACTGGGGCACGGGTTCCACACACACTGACTCTCACTGCGATACGGGTTCCACACACACTGACTCTCACTGGGGCACGGGTTCCACTCACCCTGACTCTCACTGGAGTACAGGTTCCATATACACTGACTCACTGGGGTAAGGGTTCTATACACACCCTGACTCACTGGGGTATGGGTACACACACACTGAATCTCACTGGGGTACGGGTTCCACAGACACTGACTCTCACTGGGATACGGGTTCCACACACCGACTCTCACTGGGGTACGGGTTTCGCACACACTGACTCTCACTGGGGTACAGGTGCACACACACTGACACTCACTGGGGTACGGGTTCCACAGACACTGACTCACTGCGATATGGGTTCCACACACACTGACTCTTACTGGGGCACAGGTTCCACACACACTGACACTCACTGCGATACGGGTTCCCCACACACTGACTCTCACTGGGGCATGGGTTCCACTCACACACTGACTCTCACTGGGATACGGGTTCCACACACCCTGACTCTCACTGGAGTACAGGTTCCATATACACTGACTCACTGGGATACGGGTTCCACTCACACTGACTCTCACTGGAGCACAGGTTCCATTTACACTGACTCACTGGGGTACGGGTACACACACACTGACTCTCACTGGGATACGGGTTCCACTCACACACTGACTCTCACTGGGATACGGGTTCCACTCACACTGACTCTCACTGGAGTACAGGTTCCATATACCCTGACTCACTGGGGTACGGGTACACACACACTGACTCTCAGTGGGATAAGGGTTCCACAGACACTGACTCTCACTGGGGTACGGGTTACACACACACTGACTCTCACTGGGATACCAGTTCCACACACACTGACTCTCACTGGGGTACGGGATCCACACACACTGACTCTCACTGGGGCACGGGTTCCACTCACACACTGACTCTCACTGGGATACGGGTTCCACTCACACTGACTCTCACTGGAGTACAGGTTCCATATACACTGGCTCACTGGGGTACGGGTTCCATACACACCCTGACTCACTGGGGTACGGGTACACACACACTGAATCTCACTGGGGTACCAGTTCCACACACACTGACTCTCATTGGGGTACGGGTTCCACACACACTGACTCTCACTGGGGTACGGGATCCACACACACTGACTCTCACTGGGGCACGGGTTCCACTCACACACTGACGCTCACTGGGATACGGGTTCCACTCATACTCACTCTCACTGGAGTACAGGTTCCATATACACTGACTCACTGGGGTAAGGGTTCTATACACACCCTGACTCACTGGGGTACGGGTACACACACACTGAATCTCACTGGGGTACGGTTCCACAGACACTGACTCTCACTGGGGTACGGGTTCCACACACACTGACTCTCACTGGGATACGGGTTCCACACACACTGACTCTCACTGGGGTATGGGTTGCACACACACTGACTCTCACTGGGGTATGGGTTCCACTCACACTGACCCTCACTGGGGTATGGGTTCCACACACACTGACACTCACTGGGGTATGGGTTGCACACACACTGACTCTCACTGGGGTATGGGTTCCACTCACACTGACCCTCACTGGGGTATGGGTTCCACACACACTGACACTCACTGGGGTATGGGTTGCACACACACTAACCCTCACTGGGGTAGGGGTTCCACACACACTGACTCTCACTGGGATACGGGTTCCACATGCACTGACTCTCACTGGGGTACAGGTACACACACACTGACTCTCACTGGGATACGGGTTCCACACACACTGACTCTCACTGGGGTACAGGTTCCACCCACACTGACTCTCACTGGGGTACGGGTTCCACAGACACTGACTCTCACTGGGGCACAGATTCCACAGACACTGACTCTCACTGCGATACGGGTTCCACACACACTGACTCACTGCGATATGGGTTCCACACACACTGACTCTCACTGGGGTACGGGTTCCACACACACTGACTCTCACTGGGGCACAGGTTCCACAGACACTGACTCTCACTGCGATACGGGTTCCACACACACTGACTCTCACTGGGGTACGGGTTCCACACACACTGACTCTCACTGGGGCACAGGTTCCACAGACACTGACTCTCACTGCGATACGGGTTCCACACACACTGACTCTCACTGGGATACGGGTTCCACACACACTGATTCTCACTGGGATACGGGTTCCACACACACTGACTCACTGCGATATGGGTTCCACACACACTGATTCTCACTGGGGCACGGGTTCCACAGACACTGACTCTCACTGGGGCACAGGTTCCACAGACACTGACTCTCACTGGGATACGGGTTCCACACACACTGACTCTCACTGGGATATGGGTTCCACACACACTGACTCTCACTGGGGTACGGGTTCCACACACAGTGACTCTCACTGGGGTACGGGTTCCACACACACTGACTCTCACTGGGTTACGGGTTCCACGCACACTGACTATCACTGGGATACGGGTTCCACACACTGACTCTCACTGGGGTACCGGTTCCACACACACTGACTCTCACTGCGATACGGGTTCCACACACACTGACTCACTGCGATATGGGTTCCACACACACTGATTCTCACTGGGGCACGGGTTCCACAGACACTGACTCTCACTGGGGCACGGGTTCCACACACACTGACTCTCACTGCGATACGGGTTCCACACACACTGACTCTCACTGGGGCACGGGTTCCACTCACCCTGACTCTCACTGGAGTACAGGTTCCATATACACTGACTCACTGGGGTAAGGGTTCTATACACACCCTGACTCACTGGGGTATGGGTACACACACACTGAATCTCACTGGGGTACGGGTTCCACAGACACTGACTCTCACTGGGATACGGGTTCCACACACCGACTCTCACTGGGGTACGGGTTTCGCACACACTGACTCTCACTGGGGTACAGGTGCACACACACTGACACTCACTGGGGTACGGGTTCCACAGACACTGACTCACTGCGATATGGGTTCCACACACACTGACTCTCACTGGGGCACAGGTTCCACACACACTGACTCTCACTGCGATACGGGTTCCCCACACACTGACTCTCACTGGGGCATGGGTTCCACTCACACACTGACTCTCACTGGGATACGGGTTCCACACACCCTGACTCTCACTGGAGTACAGGTTCCATATACACTGACTCACTGGGATACGGGTTCCACTCACACTGACTCTCACTGGAGCACAGGTTCCATTTACACTGACTCACTGGGGTACGGGTACACACACACTGACTCTCACTGGGATACGGGTTCCACTCACACACTGACTCTCACTGGGATACGGGTTCCACTCACACTGACTCTCACTGGAGTACAGGTTCCATATACCCTGACTCACTGGGGTACGGGTACACACACACTGACTCTCAGTGGGATAAGGGTTCCACAGACACTGACTCTCACTGGGGAACGGGTTACACACACACTGACTCTCACTGGGATACCAGTTCCACACACACTGACTCTCACTGGGGTACGGGATCCACACACACTGACTCTCACTGGGGCACGGGTTCCACTCACACACTGACTCTCACTGGGATACGGGTTCCACTCACACTGACTCTCACTGGAGTACAGGTTCCATATACACTGACTCACTGGGGTACGGGTTCCATACACACCCTGACTCACTGGGGTACGGGTACACACACACTGAATCTCACTGGGGTACGGTTCCACAGACACTGACTCTCACTGGGGTACGGGTTCCACACACACTGACTCTCACTGGGATACGGGTTCCACACACACTGACTCTCACTGGGGTATGGGTTGCACACACACTGACTCTCACTGGGGTATGGGTTCCACTCACAATGACCCTCACTGGGGTATGGGTTCCACACACACTGACACTCACTGGGGTATGGGTTGCACACACACTGACTCTCACTGGGGTATGGGTTCCACTCACACTGACCCTCACTGGGGTATGGGTTCCACACACACTGACACTCACTGGGGTATGGGTTGCACACACACTGACCCTCACTGGGGTAGGGGTTCCACACACACTGACTCTCACTGGGATACGGGTTCCACATGCACTGACTCTCACTGGGGTACAGGTACACACACACTGACTCTCACTGGGATACGGGTTCCACACACACTGACTCTCACTGGGGTACAGGTTCCACCCACACTGACTCTCACTGGGGTACGGGTTCCACAGACACTGACTCTCACTGGGGCACAGATTCCACAGACACTGACTCTCACTGCGATACGGGTTCCACACACACTGACTCACTGCGATATGGGTTCCACACACACTGACTCTCACTGGGGTACGGGTTCCACACACACTGACTCTCACTGGGGCACAGGTTCCACAGACACTGACTCTCACTGCGATACGGGTTCCACACACACTGACTCTCACTGGGGTACGGGTTCCACACACACTGACTCTCACTGGGGCACAGGTTCCACAGACACTGACTCTCACTGCGATACGGGTTCCACACACACTGACTCTCACTGGGATACGGGTTCCACACACACTGACTCTCACTGGGATACGGGTTCCACACACACTGACTCACTGCGATATGGGTTCCACACACACTGATTCTCACTGGGGCACGGGTTCCACAGACACTGACTCTCACTGGGGCACAGGTTCCACAGACACTGACTCTCACTGGGATACGGGTTCCACACACACTGACTCTCACTGGGATATGGGTTCCACACACACTGACTCTCACTGGGGTACGGGTTCCACACACAGTGACTCTCACTGGGGTACGGGTTCCACACACACTGACTCTCACTGGGTTACGGGTTCCACACACACTGACTATCACTGGGATACGGGTTCCACACACTGACTCTCACTGGGGTACCGGTTCCACACACACTGACTCTCACTGCGATACGGGTTCCACACACACTGACTCACTGCGATATGGGTTCCACACACACTGATTCTCACTGGGGCACGGGTTCCACAGACACTGACTCTCACTGGGGCACGGGTTCCACACACACTGACTCTCACTGCGATACGGGTTCCACACACACTGACTCTCACTGGGGCACGGGTTCCACTCACCCTGACTCTCACTGGAGTACAGGTTCCATATACACTGACTCACTGGGGTACCGGTTCCATACACACTGATTCTCACTGGGATACGGGTTCCACTCACACACTGACTCTCACTGGGATACGGGTTCCACTCACACTGACTCTCACTGGAGTACAGGTTCCACCGACACTGACACTCACTGGGGTACGGGTTCCACAGACACTGACTCTCACTGGGGTACGGGTTCCACACACACTGACTCTCACTGGGATACGGGTTCCACACACACTGACGCTCACTGGGATACGGGTTCCACTCACACTGACTCTCACTGGAGTACAGGTTCCCAATACACTGACTCACTGGGGTAAGGGTTCTATACACACCCTGACTCACTGGGGTACGGGTACACACACACTGAATCTCACTGGGGTACGGGTTCCACAGACACTGACTCTCACTGGGATACGGGTTCCACACACACTGACACTCACTGGGGTACAGGTTCCACACACACTGACACTCACTGGGGTACGGGTTCCACACACACTGACACTCACTGGGATACGGGTTCCACACACACTGACTCTCACTGGGGTACAGGTTCCACACACACTGACTCTCACTGGGGTACGGGTTCCACAGACACTGACTCACTGCGATATGGATTCCACACACACTGACTCTCACTGGGGCACAGGTTCCACAGACACTGACTCTCACTGCGATACGGGTTCCACACACACAGACTCTCACTGGGATACGGGTTCCACACACACTGACTCTCACTGGGGCACGGGTTCCACTCACACACTGACTCTCACTGTGATCCGGGTTCCACACACCCTGACTCTCACTGGAGTACAGGTTCCATATACACTGACTCACTGGGGTACGGGTTCCATACACACTGACTCTCACTGGGGCACGGGTTCCACTCACACACTGACTCTCACTGGGATACAGGTTCCACTCACACTGACTCTCACTGGGGCACGGGTTCCACTCACACACTGACTCTCACTGGGATACGGGTTCCACTCACACTGACTCTCACAGGAGTACAGGTTCCATTTACACTGACTCACTGGGGTACGGGTACACACACACTGACTCTCACTGGGGTACGGGATCCACACACACTGACTCTCACTGGGGCACGGGTTCCACTCACACACTGACTCTCACTGGGATACGGGTTCCACACACTGACTCTCACTGGAGTACAGGTTCCATATACACTGACTCACTGGGGTACGGGTTCCATACACACCCTGACTCACTGGGGTACGGGTACACACACACTGAATCTCACTGGGGTATGGGTTCCACACACACTGACCCTCACTGGGGTATGGGTTCCACACACACTGACACTCACTGGGGTATGGGTTGCACACACACTGACCCTCACTGGGGTCGGGGTTCCACACACACTGACTCTCACTGGGGTACTGGTTCCACACACACTGACTCTCACTGGGGTACAGGTACACACACACTGACACTGGGATACGGGTTCCACACACACTGACTCCCACTGGGGTACAGGTTCCACACACACTGACTCTCACTGGGGTACGGGTTCCACAGACACTGACTGTCACTGGGGCACAGGTTCCACAGACACACTCTCACTGCGATACGGGTTCCACACACACTGACTCTCACTGGGATACGGGTTCCACACACACTGACTCTCACTGGGGCACGGGTTCCACTCACACACTGACTCTCACTGGGATACGGGTTCCACTCACCCTGACTCTCACTGTAGTACAGGTTCCATATACACTGACTCACTGGGGTACGGGTTCCATACACACTGATTCTCACTGGGATACGGATTCCACTCACTGACTCTCACTGGGGCACGGTTCCACTCACACACTGACTCTCACTGGGATACGGGTTCCACTCACACTGACTCTCACTGGAGTACTGGTTCCATTTACACTGAGTCACTGGGATACTGGTTCCATACACACTGACTCTCACTGGGATAAGGGTTCCACAGACACTGACTCTCACTGGGGTACGGGTTACACACACACTGACTCTCACTGGGATACCAGTTCCACACACACTGACTCTCACTGGGGTACGGGATCCACACACACTGACTCTGACTGGGGCACGGGTTCCACTCACACACTGACGCTCACTGGGATACGGGTTCCACTCACACTGACTCTCACTGGAGTACAGGTTCCATATACACTGACTCACTGGGGTACGGGTTCCATACACACCCTGACTCACTGGGGTACGGGTACACACACACTGAATCTCACTGGGGTATGGGTTCCACACAAACTGACTCTCACTGGGGTATGGGTTCCACTCACACTGACCCTCACTGGGGTATGGGTTCCACACACACTGACACTCACTGGGGTATGGGTTGCACACACACTGACTCTCACTGGGGTGCGGGTTCCACACACACTGACTCTCACTGGGGTACGGGTTCCACACACACTGACTCTCACTGGGATACGGGTTCCACACACACTGACTCTCACTGGGGTACGGGTTCCACACACACTGACTCTCACTGGGGTACGGGTCGCACACACACTGACTCTCACTGGGGCACGGGTTCCACTCACACACTGACTCTCACTGTGATACGGGTTCCACTCACACACTGACTCTCACTGGGATACAGGTTCCACACACACACTGACTCTCACTGGGGTACGGGTTCCACACACACTGACTCTCACTGGGGTACGGGTTCCACACACACTGACTCTAACTGGGATACGGGTTCCACACACACTGACTCTCACTGGGGTACGGGTTCCACACACACTGACTCTCACTGCGGTACGGGTTCCACACACACTGACTCTCACTGGGATACGGGTTCCACACACACTGACTCTCGCTGGGGTACGCGTTCCACACACACTGACTCTCGCTGGGGTACGGGTTCCACACACACTGACTCTCACTGGGGTACGGGTTCCACACACACTGACTCTCACTGGGATACGGGTTCCACTCACACTGACTCTCACTGGGGTACGTGTTCCACACACACTGACGCTCACTGGGATACGGGTTCCACTCACACTGACTCTCACTGGGGTATGAGTTCCACACACCCGACTCTCACTGGGATACGGGTTCCACACACACTGATCCTCACTGGGGTACGGGTTCCACACACACTGACTCTCACTGGGGTACCGGTTCCACACTCACTGACTCACACTGGGATACGGGTTCCACACACACCGACTCTCACTGGGGTACGTGTTCCACATACACTGACTCTCACTGGGGTACGTGTTCCACTCACACTGACTCTCACTGGGGTATGAGTTCC
This sequence comes from Scyliorhinus torazame, assembly GCF_047496885.1. Taxonomy (NCBI): domain Eukaryota; kingdom Metazoa; phylum Chordata; class Chondrichthyes; order Carcharhiniformes; family Scyliorhinidae; genus Scyliorhinus; species Scyliorhinus torazame. Next base: position 104,510,581 of record NC_092718.1, on the reverse strand, counting down.
ACACACCCGACTCTCACTGGGATACGGGTTCCACACACACTGACCCTCACTGGGGTACGGGTTCCACACACACTGACTCTCACTGGGTTACGGGTTCCACACACACTGACTCACACTGGGATATGGGTTTCACACACACCGACTCTCACTTGGGTACGTGTTCCACATACACTGCCTCTCACTGGGATACGGGTTCCACTCACACTGACTCGAATTGGGGTACGTGTTCCACACACACTGACTCTCACTGGGATACGGGTTCCACACACACTGACTCGAATTGGGGTACGGGTACACACACGCTGACTCTCACTGGATTACGGGTTCCACACACACTGACTCTCACTGGGGTACGGGTTCCACACACGCTGACTCTCACTGGAGTACGGGTTCCACACACACTGACTCTCACTGGGGTACGGGTTCCACACACACTGACTCTCACTGGGGTATGGGTTCCACACACGCTGACTCTCACTGGAGTACGGGTTCCACACACACTGACTCACACTGGGGTACGTGTTCCACACACACTGACTCTCACTGGGGTATGGTTTTCACACACACTGACTCTCACTGGGGTACGGGTTCCACACACATTTACTCTCATTGGGGTACGGGTGCACACACACTGACTCACTGGGGTACGGGTTCCACACACACTGACTCCTACTGGGGTACGGGTTCCACACACACTGACTCTCACTGGGATACGGGTACACACACACTGACTCTCACTGGAGTACGGGTTCCACACACACTGACTCTCACTGGGGTACGGGTTCCACACACACTGACTCTCACTGGGGTATGGGTTTCACACACACTGACTCTCACTGGGGTACGGGTTCCACATACACTGACTCTCACTGGGGTACGGGTTCCACAGACACTGACTCTCACTGGGATACGGGTTCCACTCACACAGACTCTCACTGGGGTACGTGTTCCACTCACACAGACTCTCACTGGGGTACGTGTTCCACACACACTGACTCTCACTGGGATACGGGTTCCACTCACACTGACTCTCACTGGGGTATGAGTTCCACACACCCGACTCTCACTGGGATACGGGTTCCACACACACTGACTCTAACTGGGATACGGGTTCCACACACACTGACTCTCACTGGGGTACGGGTTCCACACACACTGACTCTCACTGCGGTACGGGTTCCACACACACTGACTCTCACTGGGATACGGGTTCCACACACACTGACTCTCGCTGGGGTACGCGTTCCACACACACTGACTCTCGCTGGGGTACGGGTTCCACACACACTGACTCTCACTGGGGTACGGGTTCCACACACACTGACTCTCACTGGGATACGGGTTCCACTCACACTGACTCTCACTGGGGTACGTGTTCCACACACACTGACGCTCACTGGGATACGGGTTCCACTCACACTGACTCTCACTGGGGTATGAGTTCCACACACCCGACTCTCACTGGGATACGGGTTCCACACACACTGATCCTCACTGGGGTACGGGTTCCACACACACTGACTCTCACTGGGGTACCGGTTCCACACTCACTGACTCACACTGGGATACGGGTTCCACACACACCGACTCTCACTGGGGTACGTGTTCCACATACACTGACTCTCACTGGGGTACGTGTTCCACTCACACTGACTCTCACTGGGGTATGAGTTCCACACACCCGACTCTCACTGGGATACGGGTTCCACACACACTGACCCTCACTGGGGTACGGGTTCCACACACACTGACTCTCACTGGGTTACGGGTTCCACACACACTGACTCACACTGGGATATGGGTTTCACACACACCGACTCTCACTTGGGTACGTGTTCCACATACACTGCCTCTCACTGGGATACGGGTTCCACTCACACTGACTCGAATTGGGGTACGTGTTCCACACACACTGACTCTCACTGGGATACGGGTTCCACACACACTGACTCGAATTGGGGTACGGGTACACACACGCTGACTCTCACTGGATTACGGGTTCCACACACACTGACTCTCACTGGGGTACGGGTTCCACACACGCTGACTCTCACTGGAGTACGGGTTCCACACACACTGACTCTCACTGGGGCACGGGTTCCACTCACACACTGACTCTCACTGGGATACGGGTTCCACTCACCCTGACTCTCACTGTAGTACAGGTTCCATATACACTGACTCACTGGGGTACGGGTTCCATACACACTGATTCTCACTGGGATACGGATTCCACTCACTGACTCTCACTGGGGCACGGTTCCACTCACACACTGACTCTCACTGGGATACGGGTTCCACTCACACTGACTCTCACTGGAGTACTGGTTCCATTTACACTGAGTCACTGGGATACTGGTTCCATACACACTGACTCTCACTGGGGCACGGGTTCCACTCACACACTGACTCTCACTGGGATACGGGTTCCACTCACACTGACTCTCACTGGCGTACTGGTTCCATATACCCTGACTCACTGGGGTACAGGTACACACACACTGACTCTCACTGGGATAAGGGTTCCACAGACACTGACTCTCACTGGGGTACGGGTTACACACACACTGACTCTCACTGGGATACCAGTTCCACACACACTGACTCTCACTGGGGTACGGGATCCACACACACTGACTCTGACTGGGGCACGGGTTCCACTCACACACTGACGCTCACTGGGATACGGGTTCCACTCACACTGACTCTCACTGGAGTACAGGTTCCATATACACTGACTCACTGGGGTACGGGTTCCATACACACCCTGACTCACTGGGGTACGGGTACACACACACTGAATCTCACTGGGGTATGGGTTCCACACAAACTGACTCTCACTGGGGTATGGGTTCCACTCACACTGACCCTCACTGGGGTATGGGTTCCACACACACTGACACTCACTGGGGTATGGGTTGCACACACACTGACTCTCACTGGGGTACGGGTTCCACACACACTGACTCTCACTGGGGTACGGGTTCCACACACACTGACTCTCACTGGGATACGGGTTCCACACACACTGACTCTCACTGGGGTACGGGTTCCACACACACTGACTCTCACTGGGGTACGGGTCGCACACACACTGACTCTCACTGGGGCACGGGTTCCACTCACACACTGACTCTCACTGTGATACGGGTTCCACTCACACACTGACTCTCACTGGGATACAGGTTCCACACACACACTGACTCTCACTGGGGTACGGGTTCCACACACACTGACTCTCACTGGGGTACGGGTTCCACACACACTGACTCTAACTGGGGTACGCGTTCCACACACACTGACTCTCGCTGGGGTACGGGTTCCACACACACTGACTCTCACTGGGGTACGGGTTCCACACACACTGACTCTCACTGGGATACGGGTTCCACTCACACTGACTCTCACTGGGGTACGTGTTCCACACACACTGACGCTCACTGGGATACGGGTTCCACTCACACTGACTCTCACTGGGGTATGAGTTCCACACACCCGACTCTCACTGGGATACGGGTTCCACACACACTGATCCTCACTGGGGTACGGGTTCCACACACACTGACTCTCACTGGGGTACCGGTTCCACACTCACTGACTCACACTGGGATACGGGTTCCACACACACCGACTCTCACTGGGGTACGTGTTCCACATACACTGACTCTCACTGGGGTACGTGTTCCACTCACACTGACTCTCACTGGGGTATGAGTTCCACACACCCGACTCTCACTGGGATACGGGTTCCACACACACTGACCCTCACTGGGGTACGGGTTCCACACACACTGACTCTCACTGGGTTACGGGTTCCACACACACTGACTCACACTGGGATATGGGTTTCACACACACCGACTCTCACTTGGGTACGTGTTCCACATACACTGCCTCTCACTGGGATACGGGTTCCACTCACACTGACTCGAATTGGGGTACGTGTTCCACACACACTGACTCTCACTGGGATACGGGTTCCACACACACTGACTCTCACTGGGGTACGGGTTCCACACACGCTGACTCTCACTGGAGTACGGGTTCCACACACACTGACTCTCACTGGGGTACGGGTTCCACACACACTGACTCTCACTGGGGTATGGGTTCCACACACGCTGACTCTCACTGGAGTACGGGTTCCACACACACTGACTCACACTGGGGTACGTGTTCCACACACACTGACTCTCACTGGGGTATGGTTTTCACACACACTGACTCTCACTGGGGTACGGGTTCCACACACATTTACTCTCATTGGGGTACGGGTGCACACACACTGACTCACTGGGGTACGGGTTCCACACACACTGACTCCTACTGGGGTACGGGTTCCACACACACTGACTCTCACTGGGATACGGGTACACACACACTGACTCTCACTGGAGTACGGGTTCCACACACACTGACTCTCACTGGGGTACGGGTTCCACACACACTGACTCTCACTGGGGTATGGGTTTCACACACACTGACTCTCACTGGGGTACGGGTTCCACATACACTGACTCTCACTGGGGTACGGGTTCCACAGACACTGACTCTCACTGGGATACGGGTTCCACTCACACAGACTCTCACTGGGGTACGTGTTCCACTCACACAGACTCTCACTGGGGTACGTGTTCCACACACACTGACTCTCACTGGGATACGGGTTCCACTCACACTGACTCTCACTGGGGTATGAGTTCCACACACCCGACTCTCACTGGGATACGGGTTCCACACACACTGACTCTAACTGGGATACGGGTTCCACACACACTGACTCTCACTGGGGTACGGGTTCCACACACACTGACTCTCACTGCGGTACGGGTTCCACACACACTGACTCTCACTGGGATACGGGTTCCACACACACTGACTCTCGCTGGGGTACGCGTTCCACACACACTGACTCTCGCTGGGGTACGGGTTCCACACACACTGACTCTCACTGGGGTACGGGTTCCACACACACTGACTCTCACTGGGATACGGGTTCCACTCACACTGACTCTCACTGGGGTACGTGTTCCACACACACTGACGCTCACTGGGATACGGGTTCCACTCACACTGACTCTCACTGGGGTATGAGTTCCACACACCCGACTCTCACTGGGATACGGGTTCCACACACACTGATCCTCACTGGGGTACGGGTTCCACACACACTGACTCTCACTGGGGTACCGGTTCCACACTCACTGACTCACACTGGGATACGGGTTCCACACACACCGACTCTCACTGGGGTACGTGTTCCACATACACTGACTCTCACTGGGGTACGTGTTCCACTCACACTGACTCTCACTGGGGTATGAGTTCCACACACCCGACTCTCACTGGGATACGGGTTCCACACACACTGACCCTCACTGGGGTACGGGTTCCACACACACTGACTCTCACTGGGTTACGGGTTCCACACACACTGACTCACACTGGGATATGGGTTTCACACACACCGACTCTCACTTGGGTACGTGTTCCACATACACTGCCTCTCACTGGGATACGGGTTCCACTCACACTGACTCGAATTGGGGTACGTGTTCCACACACACTGACTCTCACTGGGATACGGGTTCCACACACACTGACTCGAATTGGGGTACGGGTACACACACGCTGACTCTCACTGGATTACGGGTTCCACACACACTGACTCTCACTGGGGTACGGGTTCCACACACGCTGACTCTCACTGGAGTACGGGTTCCACACACACTGACTCTCACTGGGGTACGGGTTCCACACACACTGACTCTCACTGGGGTATGGGTTCCACACACGCTGACTCTCACTGGAGTACGGGTTCCACACACACTGACTCACACTGGGGTACGTGTTCCACACACACTGACTCTCACTGGGGTATGGTTTTCACACACACTGACTCTCACTGGGGTACGGGTTCCACACACATTTACTCTCATTGGGGTACGGGTGCACACACACTGACTCACTGGGGTACGGGTTCCACACACACTGACTCCTACTGGGGTACGGGTTCCACACACACTGACTCTCACTGGGATACGGGTACACACACACTGACTCTCACTGGTGTACGGGTTCCACACACTCTGACTCTCACTGGAGTACGGGTTCCACACACACTGACTCTCACTGGGGTACGGGTTCCACACACACTGACTCTCACTGGGGTATGGGTTTCACACACACTGACTCTCACTGGGGTACGGGTTCCACATACACTGACTCTCACTGGGGTACGGGTTCCACAGACACTGACTCTCACTGGGATACGGGTTCCACTCACACAGACTCTCACTGGGGTACGTGTTCCACACACACTGACTCTCACTGGGATACGGGTTCCACTCACACTGACTCTCACTGGGGTATGAGTTCCACACACCCGACTCTCACTGGGATACGGGTTCCACACACACTGACCCTCACTGGGGTACCGGTTCCACACACACTGACTCTCACTGGGTTACGGGTTCCACACACACTGACTCACACTGGGATACGGGTTCCACAGACACCGACTCTCACTGGGGTACGTGTTCCACATACACTGACTCTCACTGGGGTACGGGTTCCACAGACACTGACTCTCACTGGGGTACGGGTTACACACACACTGACTCTCACTGGGGTACGGGTTCCACACACACTACTCTCACTGGGGTACAGGATTCACACACACTGACTCCCACTGGTGTACGGGTTCCACACACACACTGACTCTCACTGGGGTACGGGTTCCACACACACTGACTCACTGGGGTACGGGTACACACACACCGCCTCTCACTGGGATACGGATTCCACACACACTGACTCTCACTGGGATACGGGTTCCACACACACCGACTCTCACTGGGGTACGGGTTCCACACACACTGACTCTCACTGGGGTACGGGTCGCACACACACTGACTCTCACTGGGGCACGGGTTCCACTCACACACTGACTCTCACTGGGATACGGGTTACACACACACTGACTCTCACTGGGGTACGCGTACACACACACTGACTCTCATTGGGATACGGGTACACACACACTGACCCTCACTGGGGTACGGGTTCCACACACACTGACTCTCACTGGGATACGGGTTCCACACACACACTGACTCTCACTGGGTTATGGGTTCCACACACACTGACTCTCACTGGGATACGGGTTCCACTCACACTGACTCTCACTGGGGTACGGGTTCCACAGACACTGACTCTCACTGGGATACGGGTTCCACTCACACTGACTCTCACTGGGGTACGGGTTCCACACACACTGACTCTCACTGGGATACGGGTTCCACTCACACTGACTCTCACTGGGGTATGAGTTCCACACACCCGACTCTCACTGGGATACGGGTTCCACACACACTGACCCTCACTGGGGTACGGGTTCCACACACACTGACTCTCACTGGGGTACCGGTTCCACACACACTGACTCACACTGGGATACGGGTTCCACACAAAGCGACTCTCACTGGGGTACGTGTTCCACATACACTGACTCTCACTGGGGTACGTGTTCCACTCACACTGACTCTCACTGGGGTATGAGTTCCACACACCCGACTCTCACTGGGATACGGGTTCCACACACACTGACTCTCACTGGGTTACGGGTTCCACACACACTGACTCACACTGGGATACGGGTTCCACACACACCGACTCTCACTGGGGTACGTGTTCCACATACACTGACTCTAACTGGGGTACGGTTTCCACACACACTGACTCTCATTGGGATACGGGTACACACACACTGACTCACTGGGGTACGGGTTCCACACACACTGACTCTAATTGTGGTACGGGTACACACACGCAGACTCTCACTGGGTTACGGGTTCCACACACACTGACTCTCACTGGGGTACGGGTTCCACACACGCTGACTCTCACTGGAGTACGGGTTCCACACACACTGACTCTCACTGGGGTATGGGTTCCACACACGCTGACTCTCACTGGAGTACGGGTTCCACACACACTGACTCTCACTGGGGTACGGGTTCCACACACACTGACTCTCACTGGGGTATGGGTTTCACACACACTGACTCTCACTGGGGTACGGGTTCCACACACATTTACTCTCATTGGGGTATGGGTACACACACACTGACTCACTGGGGTACGGGTTCCACACACACTGACTCCTAATGGGGTATGGGTTCCACACACACTGACTCTCACTGGGATACGGGTACACACACACTGACTCTCACTGGGATACGGGTTCCACACACTCTGACTCTCACTGGAGTACGGGTTCCACACACACTGACTCTCACTGGGATACGGGTTCCACACACACTGACTCTCACTGGGGCACGGGTTCCACTCACACACTGACTCTCACTGGGATACGGGTTCCACTCACCCTGACTCTCACTGTAGTACAGGTTCCATATACACTGACTCACTGGGGTACGGGTTCCATACACACTGATTCTCACTGGGATACGGATTCCACTCACTGACTCTCACTGGGGCACGGTTCCACTCACACACTGACTCTCACTGGGATACGGGTTCCACTCACACTGACTCTCACTGGAGTACTGGTTCCATTTACACTGAGTCACTGGGGTACTGGTTCCATACACACTGATACTCACTGGGGAACGGGTTCCACTCACACACTGACTCTCACTGGGATACGGGTTCCACTCACACTGACTCTCACTGGAGTACTGGTTCCATATACCCTGACTCACTGGGGTACAGGTACACACACACTGACTCTCACTGGGATAAGGGTTCCACAGACACTGACTCTCACTGGGGTACGGGTTACACACACACTGACTCTCACTGGGATACCAGTTCCACACACACTGACTCTCACTGGGATACGGGATCCACACACACTGACTCTGACTGGGGCACGGGTTCCACTCACACACTGATGCTCACTGGGATACGGGTTCCACTCACACTGACTCTCACTGGAGTACAGGTTCCATATACACTGACTCACTGGGGTACGGGTTCCATACACACCCTGACTCACTGGGGTACAGGTACACACACACTGAATCTCACTGGGGTATGGGTTCCGCACAAACTGACTCTCACTGGGGTATGGGTTCCACTCACACTGACCCTCACTGGGGTATGGGTTCCACACACACTGACACTCACTGGGGTATGGGTTGCACACACACTGACTCTCACTGGGGTACGGGTTCCACACACACTGACTCTCACTGGGGTACGGGTTCCACACACACTGACTCTCACTGGGATACGGGTTCCACACACACTGACTCTCACTGGGGTACGGGTTCCACACACACTGACTCTCACTGGGGTACGGGTCGCACACACACTGACTCTCACTGGGGCACGGGTTCCACTCACACACTGACTCTCACTGTGATACGGGTTCCACTCACACACTGACTCTCACTGGGATACAGGTTCCACACACACACTGACTCTCACTGGGGTACGGGTTCCACACACACTGACTCTCACTGGGGTACGGGTTCCACACACACTGACTCTAACTGGGATACGGGTTCCACACACACTGACTCTCACTGGGGTACGGGTTCCACACACACTGACTCTCACTGGGGTACGGGTTCCACACACACTGACTCTCACTGGGATACGGGTTCCACACACACTGACTCTCGCTGGGGTACGGGTTCCACACACACTGACTCTCACTGGGGTACGGGTTCCACACACACTGACTCTCACTGGGATACGGGTTCCACTCACACTGACTCTCACTGGGGTACGTGTTCCACACACACTGACGCTCACTGGGATACGGGTTCCACTCACACTGACTCTCACTGGGGTATGAGTTCCACACACCCGACTCTCACTGGGATACGGGTTCCACACACACTGATCCTCACTGGGGTACGGGTTCCACACACACTGACTCTCACTGGGGTACCGGTTCCACACTCACTGACTCACACTGGGATACGGGTTCCACACACACCGACTCTCACTGGGGTACGTGTTCCACATACACTGACTCTCACTAGGGTACGTGTTCCACTCACACTGACTCTCACTGGGGTATGAGTTCCACACACCCGACTCTCACTGGGATACGGGTTCCACACACACTGACTCACACTGGGATACGGGTTTCACACACACCGACTCTCACTTGGGTACGTGTTCCACATACACTGCCTCTCACTGGGATACGGGTTCCACTCACACTGACTCGAATTGGGGTACGTGTTCCACACACACTGACTCTCACTGGGATACGGGTTCCACACACACTGACTCGAATTGGGGTACGGGTACACACACGCTGACTCTCACTGGATTACGGGTTCCACACACACTGACTCTCACTGGGGTACGGGTTCCACACACGCTGACTCTCACTGGAGTACGGGTTCCACACACACTGACTCTCACTGGGGTACGGGTTCCACACACACTGACTCTCACTGGGGTATGGGTTCCACACACGCTGACTCTCACTGGAGTACGGGTTCCACACACACTGACTCACACTGGGGTACGTGTTCCACACACACTGACTCTCACTGGGGTATGGTTTTCACACACACTGACTCTCACTGGGGTACGGGTTCCACACACATTTACTCTCATTGGGGTACGGGTGCACACACACTGACTCACTGGGGTACGGGTTCCACACACACTGACTCCTACTGTGGTACGGGTTCCACACACACTGACTCTCACTGGGATACGGGTACACACACACTGACTCTCACTGGTGTACGGGTTCCACACACACTACTCTCACTGGGGTACAGGATTCACACACACTGACTCCCACTGGTGTACGGGTTCCACACACACACTGACTCTCACTGGGGTACGGGTTCCACACACACTGACTCACTGGGGTACGGGTACACACACACCGCCTCTCACTGGGATACGGATTCCACACACACTGACTCTCACTGGGATACGGGTTCCACACACACCGACTCTCACTGGGGTACGGGTTCCACACACACTGACTCTCACTGGGGTACGGGTCGCACACACACTGACTCTCACTGGGGCACGGGTTCCACTCACACACTGACTCTCACTGGGATACGGGTTACACACACACTGACTCTCACTGGGGTACGCGTACACACACACTGACTCTCATTGGGATACGGGTACACACACACTGACCCTCACTGGGGTACGGGTTCCACACACACTGACTCTCACTGGGATACGGGTTCCACACACACACTGACTCTCACTGGGTTATGGGTTCCACACACACTGACTCTCACTGGGATACGGGTTCCACTCACACTGACTCTCACTGGGGTACGGGTTCCACAGACACTGACTCTCACTGGGATACGGGTTCCACTCACACTGACTCTCACTGGGGTACGGGTTCCACACACACTGACCCTCACTGGGATACGGGTTCCACTCACACTGACTCTCACTGGGGTATGAGTTCCACACACCCGACTCTCACTGGGATACGGGTTCCACACACACTGACCCTCACTGGGGTACGGGTTCCACACACACTGACTCTCACTGGGGTACCGGTTCCACACACACTGACTCACACTGGGATACGGGTTCCACACAAAGCGACTCTCACTGGGGTACGTGTTCCACATACACTGACTCTCACTGGGGTACGTGTTCCACTCACACTGACTCTCACTGGGGTATGAGTTCCACACACCCGACTCTCACTGGGATACGGGTTCCACACACACTGACTCTCACTGGGTTACGGGTTCCACACACACTGACTCACACTGGGATACGGGTTCCACACACACCGACTCTCACTGGGGTACGTGTTCCACATACACTGACTCTAACTGGGGTACGGTTTCCACACACACTGACTCTCATTGGGATACGGGTACACACACACTGACTCACTGGGGTACGGGTTCCACACACACTGACTCTAATTGTGGTACGGGTACACACACGCAGACTCTCACTGGGTTACGGGTTCCACACACACTGACTCTCACTGGGGTACGGGTTCCACACACGCTGACTCTCACTGGAGTACGGGTTCCACACACACTGACTCTCACTGGGGTACGGGTTCCACACACACTAACTCTCACTGGGGTATGGGTTCCACACACGCTGACTCTCACTGGAGTACGGGTTCCACACACACTGACTCTCACTGGGGTACGGGTTCCACACACACTGACTCTCACTGGGGTATGGGTTTCACACACACTGACTCTCACTGGGGTACGGGTTCCACACACATTTACTCTCATTGGGGTATGGGTACACACACACTGACTCACTGGGGTACGGGTTCCACACACACTGACTCCTAATGGGGTATGGGTTCCACACACACTGACTCTCACTGGGATACGGGTACACACACACTGACTCTCACTGGGATACAGGTTCCACACACTCTGACTCTCACTGGAGTACGGGTTCCACACACACTGACTCTCACTGGGATACGGGTTCCACACACACTGACTCTCACTGGGGCACGGGTTCCACTCACACACTGACTCTCACTGGGATACGGGTTCCACTCACCCTGACTCTCACTGTAGTACAGGTTCCATATACACTGACTCACTGGGGTACGGGTTCCATACACACTGATTCTCACTGGGATACGGATTCCACTCACTGACTCTCACTGGGGCACGGTTCCACTCACACACTGACTCTCACTGGGATACGGGTTCCACTCACACTGACTCTCACAGGAGTACTGGTTCCATTTACACTGAGTCACTGGGGTACTGGTTCCATACACACTGATACTCACTGGGGAACGGGTTCCACTCACACACTGACTCTCACTGGGATACGGGTTCCACTCACACTGACTCTCACTGGGGTACGGGTTCCACATACACTGACTCTCACTGGGGTACGGGTTCCACAGACACTGACTCTCACTGGGATACGGGTTCCACTCACACAGACTCTCACTGGGGTACGTGTTCCACACACACTGACTCTCACTGGGATACGGGTTCCACTCACACTGACTCTCACTGGGGTATGAGTTCCACACACCCGACTCTCACTGGGATACGGGTTCCACACACACTGACCCTCACTGGGGTACCGGTTCCACACACACTGACTCTCACTGGGTTACGGGTTCCACACACACTGACTCACACTGGGATACGGGTTCCACAGACACCGACTCTCACTGGGGTACGTGTTCCACATACACTGACTCTCACTGGGGTACGGGTTCCACAGACACTGACTCTCACTGGGGTACGGGTTACACACACACTGACTCTCACTGGGGTACGGGTTCCACACACACTACTCTCACTGGGGTACAGGATTCACACACACTGACTCCCACTGGTGTACGGGTTCCACACACACACTGACTCTCACTGGGGTACGGGTTCCACACACACTGACTCACTGGGGTACGGGTACACACACACCGCCTCTCACTGGGATACGGATTCCACACACACTGACTCTCACTGGGATACGGGTTCCACACACACCGACTCTCACTGGGGTACGGGTTCCCCACACACTGACTCTCACTGGGGTACGGGTCGCACACACACTGACTCTCACTGGGGCACGGGTTCCACTCACACTGACTCTCACTGGGATACGGGTTACACACACACTGACTCTCACTGGGGTACGCGTACACACACACTGACTCTCATTGGGATACGGGTACACACACACTGACCCTCACTGGGGTACGTGTTCCACACACACTGACTCTCACTGGGATACGGGTTCCACACACACACTGACTCTCACTGGGTTATGGGTTCCACACACACTGACTCTCACTGGGATACGGGTTCCACTCACACTGACTCTCACTGGGGTACGGGTTCCACAGACACTGACTCTCACTGGGATACGGGTTCCACTCACACTGACTCTCACTGGGGTACGGGTTCCACACACACTGACTCTCACTGGGATACGGGTTCCACTCACACTGACTCTCACTGGGGTATGAGTTCCACACACCCGACTCTCACTGGGATACGGGTTCCACACACATTGACCCTCACTGGGGTACGGGTTCCACACACACTGACTCTCACTGGGGTACCGGTTCCACACACACTGACTCACACTGGGATACGGGTTCCACACAAAGCGACTCTCACTGGGGTACGTGTTCCACATACACTGACTCTCACTGGGGTACGTGTTCCACTCACACTGACTCTCACTGGGGTATGAGTTCCACACACCCGACTCTCACTGGGATACGGGTTCCACACACACTGACTCTCACTGGGGTACGGGTTACACACACACTGACTCTCACTGGGATACCAGTTCCACACACACTGACTCTCACTGGGGTACGGGATCCACACACACTGACTCTGACTGGGGCACGGGTTCCACTCACACACTGATGCTCACTGGGATACGGGTTCCACTCACACTGACTCTCACTGGAGTACAGGTTCCATATACACTGACTCACTGGGGTACGGGTTCCATACACACCCTGACTCACTGGGGTACAGGTACACACACACTGAATCTCACTGGGGTATGGGTTCCGCACAAACTGACTCTCACTGGGGTATGGGTTCCACTCACACTGACCCTCACTGGGGTATGGGTTCCACACACACTGACACTCACTGGGGTATGGGTTGCACACACACTGACTCTCACTGGGGTACGGGTTCCACACACAATGACTCTCACTGGGGTACGGGTTCCACACACACTGACTCTCACTGGGATACGGGTTCCACACACACTGACTCTCACTGGGGTACGGGTTCCACACACACTGACTCTCACTGGGGTACGGGTCGCACACACACTGACTCTCACTGGGGCACGGGTTCCACTCACACACTGACTCTCACTGGGATACGGGTTCCACTCACACACTGACTCTCACTGGGATACAGGTTCCACACACACACTGACTCTCACTGGGGTACGGGTTCCACACACACTGACTCTCACTGGGGTACGGGTTCCACACACACTGACTCTAACTGGGATACGGGTTCCACACACACTGACTCTCACTGGGGTACGGGTTCCACACACACTGACTCTCACTGGGGTACGGGTTCCACACACACTGACTCTCACTGGGATACGGGTTCCACACACACTGACTCTCGCTGGGGTACGGGTTCCACACACACTGACTCTCACTGGGGTACGGGTTCCACACACACTGACTCTCACTGGGATACGGGTTCCACTCACACTGACTCTCACTGGGGTACGTGTTCCACACACACTGACGCTCACTGGGATACGGGTTCCACTCACACTGACTCTCACTGGGGTATGAGTTCCACACACCCGACTCTCACTGGGATACGGGTTCCACACACACTGATCCTCACTGGGGTACGGGTTCCACACACACTGACTCTCACTGGGGTACCGGTTCCACACTCACTGACTCACACTGGGATACGGGTTCCTCACACACCGACTCTCACTGGGGTACGTGTTCCACATACACTGACTCTCACTGGGGTACGTGTTCCACTCACACTGACTCTCACTGGGGTATGAGTTCCACACACCCGACTCTCACTGGGATACGGGTTCCACACACACTGACCCTCACTGGGGTACGGGTTCCACACACACTGACTCTCACTGGGTTACGGGTTCCACACACACTGACTCACACTGGGATACGGGTTTCACACACACCGACTCTCACTTGGGTACGTGTTCCACATACACTGCCTCTCACTGGGATACGGGTTCCACTCACACTGACTCGAATTGGGGTACGTGTTCCACACACACTGACTCTCACTGGGATACGGGTTCCACACACACTGACTCGAATTGGGGTACGGGTACACACACGCTGACTCTCACTGGATTACGGGTTCCACACACACTGACTCTCACTGGGGTACGGGTTCCACACACGCTGACTCTCACTGGAATACGGGTTCCACACACACTGACTCTCACTGGGGTACGGGTTCCACACACACTGACTCTCACTGGGGTATGGGTTCCACACACGCTGACTCTCACTGGAGTACGGGTTCCACACACACTGACTCACACTGGGGTACGTGTTCCACACACACTGACTCTCACTGGGGTATGGTTTTCACACACACTGACTCTCACTGGGGTACGGGTTCCACACACATTTACTCTCATTGGGGTACGGGTGCACACACACTGACTCACTGGGGTACGGGTTCCACACACACTGACTCCTACTGTGGTACGGGTTCCACACACACTGACTCTCACTGGGATACGGGTACACACACACTGACTCTCACTGGTGTACGGGTTCCACACACTCTGACTCTCACTGGAGTACGGGTTCCACACACACTGACTCTCACTGGGGTACGGGTGCCACACACACTGACTCTCACTGGGGTACGGGTTCCACACACACTGACTGTCACTGGGGTATGGGTTTCACACACACTGACTCTCACTGGGGTACGGGTTCCACATACACTGACTCTCACTGGGGTACGGGTTCCACAGACACTGACTCTCACTGGGATACGGGTTCCACTCACACAGACTCTCACTGGGGTACGTGTTCCACACACACTGACTCTCACTGGGATACGGGTTCCACTCACACTGACTCTCACTGGGGTATGAGTTCCACACACCCGACTCTCACTGGGATACGGGTTCCACACACACTGACCCTCACTGGGGTACCGGTTCCACACACACTGACTCTCACTGGGTTACGGGTTCCACACACACTGACTCACACTGGGATACGGGTTCCACAGACACCGACTCTCACTGGGGTACGTGTTCCACATACACTGACTCTCACTGGGGTACGGGTTCCACAGACACTGACTCTCACTGGGGTACGGGTTACACACACACTGACTCTCACTGGGGTACGGGTTCCACACACACTACTCTCACTGGGGTACAGGATTCACACACACTGACTCCCACTGGTGTACGGGTTCCACACACACACTGACTCTCACTGGGGTACGGGTTCCACACACACTGACTCACTGGGGTACGGGTACACACACACCGCCTCTCACTGGGATACGGATTCCACACACACTGACTCTCACTGGGATACGGGTTCCACACACACCGACTCTCACTGGGGTACGGGTTCCCCACACACTGACTCTCACTGGGGTACGGGTCGCACACACACTGACTCTCACTGGGGCACGGGTTCCACTCACACACTGACTCTCACTGGGATACGGGTTACACACACACTGACTCTCACTGGGGTACGCGTACACACACACTGACTCTCATTGGGATACGGGTACACACACACTGACCCTCACTGGGGTACGTGTTCCACACACACTGACTCTCACTGGGATACGGGTTCCACACACACACTGACTCTCACTGGGTTATGGGTTCCACACACACTGACTCTCACTGGGATACGGGTTCCACTCACACTGACTCTCACTGGGGTACGGGTTCCACAGACACTGACTCTCACTGGGATACGGGTTCCACTCACACTGACTCTCACTGGGGTACGGGTTCCACACACACTGACTCTCACTGGGATACGGGTTCCACTCACACTGACTCTCACTGGGGTATGAGTTCCACACACCCGACTCTCACTGGGATACGGGTTCCACACACATTGACCCTCACTGGGGTACGGGTTCCACACACACTGACTCTCACTGGGGTACCGGTTCCACACACACTGACTCACACTGGGATACGGGTTCCACACAAAGCGACTCTCACTGGGGTACGTGTTCCACATACACTGACTCTCACTGGGGTACGTGTTCCACTCACACTGACTCTCACTGGGGTATGAGTTCCACACACCCGACTCTCACTGGGATACGGGTTCCACACACACTGACTCTCACTGGGTTACGGGTTCCACACACACTGACTCACACTGGGATACGGGTTCCACACACACCGACTCTCACTGGGGTACGTGTTCCACATACACTGACTCTAACTGGGGTACGGTTTCCACACACACTGACTCTCATTGGGATACGGGTACACACACACTGATTCACTGGGGTACGGGTTCCACACACACTGACTCTAATTGTGGTACGGGTACACACACGCAGACTCTCACTGGGTTACGGGTTCCACACACACTGACTCTCACTGGGGTACGGGTTCCACACACGCTGACTCTCACTGGAGTACGGGTTCCACACACACTGATTCTCACTGGGGTACGGGTTCCACACACACTAACTCTCACTGGGGTATGGGTTCCACACACGCTGACTCTCACTGGAGTACGGGTTCCACACACACTGACTCTCACTGGGGTACGGGTTCCACACACACTGACTCTCACTGGGGTATGGGTTTCACACACACTGACTCTCACTGGGGTACGGGTTCCACACACACTGACTCACTGGGGTACGGGTTCCACACACACTGACTCCTAATGGGGTATGGGTTCCACACACACTGACTCTCACTGATATACGGGTACACACACACTGACTCTCACTGGGATACGGGTTCCACACACTCTGACTCTCACTGGAGTACGGGTTCCACACACACTGACTCTCACTGGGGTACGGGTTCCACACACACTGACTCTCACTGGGGTATGGGTTCCACACACACTGACTCTCACTGGGGTACGGGTTCCACACACACTGACTCTCACTGGGGTATGGGTTCCACACACACTGACTCTCACTGGGGTACGGGTTCCACACACGCTGACTCTCACTGGAGTACAGGTTCCTCACACACTGACTCTCACTGGGGTACGGGTTCCACACACACTGACTCTCACTGGGGTATGGGTTCCACACACACTGACTCTCACTGGAGTACGGGTTGCACACACACTGACTCTCACTGGGGTACGGGTTCCACACACACTGATTCTCACTGGGATACGGGTTCCACACACACTGACTCTCACTGGAGTACGGGTTCCACACACACTGACTCTCACTGGGGTACGGGTTCCACACACACTGACTCTCACTGGAGTACGGGTTCCACACACACTGACTCTCACTGGAGTTCGGGTTCCACACACACTGACTCTCACTGGGGTACGGGTTCCACACACACTGACTCTCACTGGGGTATGGGTTTCACACACACTGACTCTCTCTGGGGTACGGGTTCCACATACACTGACTCTCACTGGGGTACGGGTTCCACACACACTGACCCTCACTGGGGTACCGGTTCCACACACACTGACTCTCACTGGGTTACGGGTTCCACACACACTGACTCACACTGGGATACGGGTTCCACACACACTGACTCTCACTGGGGTACGGGATACACACACACTGACTCTCACTGGGGTACGGGTTCCACACACACTGACTCTCACTCGGGTATGGGTTTCACACACACTGACTCTCTCTGGGGTACGGGTTCCACATACACTGACTCTCACTGGGGTACGGGTTCCACACACACTGACTCTCACTGGGGTACCGGTTCCACACACACTGACTCTCACTGGGTTACGGGTTCCACACACACTGACTCACACTGGGATACGGGTTCCACAGACACCGACTCTCACTGGGGTACGTGTTCCACATACACTGACTCTCACTGGGGTGCGGGTTCCACAGACACTGTCTCTCACTGGGGTACGGGTTACACACACACTGACTCTCACCGGGATACGGGTTCCACACACACTGACTCTCACTGGGATACGGGTTCCACACACACCGACTCTAACTGGGGTACGGGTTCCACACACACCAACTCTCACTGGGGTACGGTTTCCACACACACTGACCCTCATTGGGGTATGGGTTCCACACACATGGACTCTCATTGGGGTACGGGTACACACACACTGACTCACTGGGGTATGGGTTCCACACACACTGACTCTCACTGGGGTAAGGGTTCCACACACGCTGACTCTCACTGGAGTACGGGTTCCACACACACTGACTCTCACTGGGGTATGGGTTCCACACACACTGACTCACACTGGGATACGGGTTCCACACACACTGACTCTCACTGGGGTACAGGTACACACACACTGACACTCACTGGGGTACGGGATCCACTCACACTGATTCTCACTGGGGTACCGGTTCCACACACACTGACTCTCACTGGGGTACGGGTTCCACACACACTGACACTCACTGGGGTACGGGATCCACTCACACTGATTCTCACTGGGGTACCGGTTCCACACACACTGACTCTCACTGGGGTACGGGTTCCACACACACTGACTCTCACTGGGGTACGGGTTCCACACACACTGACTCTCACTGGGGTACGGGTTCCACACACACTGACTCTCACTGGGGTATGGGTTCCACACACACTGACTCTCACTGGGGTATGGGTTTCACACACACTGACTCTCACTGGGGTACGGGTTCCACACACACTGACTCTCACTGGGGTACCGGTTCCACACACACTGACTCACATTGGGATACGGGTTCCACAGACACCGACTCTCACTGGGGTACGTTTTCCACATACACTGACTCTCACTGGGGTGCGGGTTACACACACACTGACTCTCACCGGGATACGGGTTCCACACACACTGACTCTCACTGGGATACGGGTTCCACACACACCGACTCTAACTGGGGTACGGGTTCCACACACACCAACTCTCACTGGGGTACGGGTTCCACACACCCTGACTCTCATTGGGATACGGGTACACACACACTGACCCTCATTGGGGTATGGGTTCCACACACATGGACTCTCATTGGGGTACGGGTACACACACACTGACTCACTGGGGTACGGGTTCCACACACACTGACTCTCACTGGGGTACGGGTTCAACACACGCTGACTCTCACTGGAGTACGGGTTCCAAACACACTGACTCTCACTGGGGTACGGGTTCCACACACACTGACTCTCACTGGGGTATGGGTTCCACACACGCTGACTCTCACTGGAGTACAGGTTCCACACACACTGGCTCTCACTGGGGTACGAGATCCACACACACTGACTCTCACTGGGGTATGGGTTTCACACACACTGACTCTCACTGGGGTACGGGTTCCACACACATTGACTCTCATTGGGGTACGGGTACACACACACTGACTCACTGGGGTACGGGTTCCACACACACTGACTCCTACTGGGGTACGGGTTCCACACACACTGACTGTCACTGGGGTACGGGTACACACACACTGACTCACACTGGGATACGGGTTCCACACACACTGACTCTCACTGGGGTACGGGTACACACACACTGACTCTCACTGGGGTACGGGTACACACACACTGACTCTCATTCGGGTATGGGTTCCACACACGCTGACTCTCACTGGGGTACGGGTTCCACACACACTGACTCTCACTGGGGTACGGGTTCCACACACACTGACTCTCACTGTGATACGCGTTCCACACACGCTGACTCTCACTGGGGTACGGGTTCCACACACGCTGACTCTCACTGGGGTACGGGTACACACACACTGACTCTCACTGGGGTATGGGTTCCACACACTCTGACTCTCACTGGAGTACGGGTTCCACACACACTGACTCTCACTGGGGTACGGGTTCCACACACACTGACTCTCACTGGGGTATGGGTTCCACACACGCTGACTCTCACTGGAGTACGGGTTCCACACACACTGACTCTCACAGGTGTATGGGTTCCACACACACTGACTCTCACTGGAGTACGGGTTCCACACACACTGACTCTCACTGGGATACGGGTTCCACACACGCTGACTCTCACTGGAGTACGGGTTCCACACACACTGACTCTCACTGGAGTACGGGTTCCACACACACTGACTCTCACTGGGATACGGGTTCCACACACGCTGACTCTCACTGGAGTACGGGTTCCACACACACTGACTCTCACTGGGGTATGGGTTCCACACACACTGACTCTCACTGGGGTATGGGTTCCACACACGCTGACTCTCACTGGGATACGGGTTCCACACACGCTGACTCTCACTGGAGTACGGGTTCCACACACACTGACTCTCACTGGGGTACGGGTTCCACACACACTGATTCTCACTCGGGTACGGGTTCCACACACTGACTCTCACTGGGGTACGGGTTCCACACACACTAACTCTCACTGGGGTACGGGTTTCACACACACTGACTCTCACTGGGGTGCGGGTTCCACAGACACTGTCTCTCACTGGGGTACGGGTTACACACACACTGACTCTCACCGGGATACGGGTTCCACACACACTGACTCTCACTGGGATACGGGTTCCACACACACCGACTCTAACTGGGGTACGGGTTCCACACACACCAACTCTCACTGGGGTACGGTTTCCACACACACTGACCCTCATTGGGGTATGGGTTCCACACACATGGACTCTCATTGGGGTACGGGTACACACACACTGACTCACTGGGGTACGGGTTCCACACACACTGACTCTCACTGGGGTAAGGGTTCCACACACGCTGACTCTCACTGGAGTACGGGTTCCACACACACTGACTCTCACTGGGGTATGGGTTCCACACACACTGACTCACACTGGGATACGGGTTCCACACACACTGACTCTCACTGGGGTACAGGTACACACACACTGACACTCACTGGGGTACGGGATCCACTCACACTGATTCTCACTGGGGTACCGGTTCCACACACACTGACTCTCACTGGGGTACGGGTTCCACACACACTGACACTCACTGGGGTACGGGATCCACTCACACTGATTCTCACTGGGGTACCGGTTCCACACACACTGACTCTCACTGGGGTACGGGTTCCACACACACTGACTCTCACTGGGGTACGGGTTCCACACACACTGACTCTCACTGGGGTACGGGTTCCACACACACTGACTCTCACTGGGGTATGGGTTCCACACACACTGACTCTCACTGGGGTATGGGTTTCACACACACTGACTCTCACTGGGGTACGGGTTCCACACACACTGACTCTCACTGGGGTACCGGTTCCACACACACTGACTCACATTGGGATACGGGTTCCACAGACACCGACTCTCACTGGGGTACGTTTTCCACATACACTGACTCTCACTGGGGTGCGGGTTACACACACACTGACTCTCACCGGGATACGGGTTCCACACACACTGACTCTCACTGGGATACGGGTTCCACACACACCGACTCTAACTGGGGTACGGGTTCCACACACACCAACTCTCACTGGGGTACGGGTTCCACACACCCTGACTCTCATTGGGATACGGGTACACACACACTGACCCTCATTGGGGTATGGGTTCCACACACATGGACTCTCATTGGGGTACGGGTACACACACACTGACTCACTGGGGTACGGGTTCCACACACACTGACTCTCACTGGGGTACGGGTTCAACACACGCTGACTCTCACTGGAGTACGGGTTCCAAACACACTGACTCTCACTGGGGTACGGGTTCCACACACACTGACTCTCACTGGGGTATGGGTTCCACACACGCTGACTCTCACTGGAGTACAGGTTCCACACACACTGGCTCTCACTGGGGTACGAGATCCACACACACTGACTCTCACTGGGGTATGGGTTTCACACACACTGACTCTCACTGGGGTACGGGTTCCACACACATTGACTCTCATTGGGGTACGGGTACACACACACTGACTCACTGGGGTACGGGTTCCACACACACTGACTCCTACTGGGGTACGGGTTCCACACACACTGACTGTCACTGGGGTACGGGTACACACACACTGACTCACACTGGGATACGGGTTCCACACACACTGACTCTCACTGGGGTACGGGTACACACACACTGACTCTCACTGGGGTACGGGTACACACACACTGACTCTCATTCGGGTATGGGTTCCACACACGCTGACTCTCACTGGGGTACGGGTTCCACACACACTGACTCTCACTGGGGTACGGGTTCCACACACACTGACTCTCACTGTGATACGCGTTCCACACACGCTGACTCTCACTGGGGTACGGGTTCCACACACGCTGACTCTCACTGGGGTACGGGTACACACACACTGACTCTCACTGGGGTATGGGTTCCACACACTCTGACTCTCACTGGAGTACGGGTTCCACACACACTGACTCTCACTGGGGTACGGGTTCCACACACACTGACTCTCACTGGGGTATGGGTTCCACACACGCTGACTCTCACTGGAGTACGGGTTCCACACACACTGACTCTCACAGGTGTATGGGTTCCACACACACTGACTCTCACTGGAGTACGGGTTCCACACACACTGACTCTCACTGGGATACGGGTTCCACACACGCTGACTCTCACTGGAGTACGGGTTCCACACACACTGACTCTCACTGGAGTACGGGTTCCACACACACTGACTCTCACTGGGATACGGGTTCCACACACGCTGACTCTCACTGGAGTACGGGTTCCACACACACTGACTCTCACTGGGGTATGGGTTCCACACACACTGACTCTCACTGGGGTATGGGTTCCACACACGCTGACTCTCACTGGGATACGGGTTCCACACACGCTGACTCTCACTGGAGTACGGGTTCCACACACACTGACTCTCACTGGGGTACGGGTTCCACACACACTGATTCTCACTCGGGTACGGGTTCCACACACTGACTCTCACTGGGGTACGGGTTCCACACACACTAACTCTCACTGGGGTACGGGTTTCACACACACTGACTCTCACTGGGGTACGGGTTCCACATACACTGACTCTCACTGGGGTACGGGTTTCACACACACTGACTCTCACTGGGGTACGGGTTCCACACACACTGACTCTCACTGGGATACGGTTTTCACACACACTGACTCTCACTGGGGTACCGGTTCCACACACACTGACTCTCACTGGAGTACGGGTTCCACACACACTGACTCACACTGGGATACGGGTTCCACAGACACCAACTCTCACTGGGGTACGTGTTCCACATACACTGACTCTCACTGGGGTGCGGGTTCCACAGACACTGACTCTCACTGGGGTACGGGTTACACACACACTGACTCTCACCGGGATACGGGTTCCACACACACTGACTCTCACTGGGATACGGGTTCCACACACACCGACTCTAACTGGGGTACGGGTTCCACACACACCAACTCTCACTGGGGTACGGGTTCCACACACACTGACTCTCACTGGGGTACGGGTTCCACACACACTGACTCTCACTGGGGTATGGGTTCCACACACGCTGACTCTCACTGGGATACGGGTTCCACACACACTGACTCTCACTGGGATACGGGTTCCACACACACTGACTCTCACTGGGATACGGGTTCCACCCACACTGACTCTCACTAGGGTACAGGTACACACACACTGACTCTCACTGGGGTACGGGTTCCACACACACTGACTCATTGGGGCACGTGTTCCATACACACTGACTCTCACTGGGGTATGGGTTCCACACACACTGACTCTCACTGGGGTACGGGTGCCACACACACTGACTCTCACAGGGCTACGGGTTCCACACACACCAACTCTCACTGGGGTACTGGTTCCACACACACTGACTCTCATTGGAGTACAGGTTCCATATACACTGACTCACTGGGGTACGGGTTCCATATACACTGACTCACACTGGGGTACGGGTTCAACACACACTGACTCTCACTGGGGTACAGGATTCACACACACTGACTCCCACTGGTGTACGGGTTCCACACACACACTGACTCTCACTGGGGTACGGGTTCCACACAAACTGACTCACTGGGGTACAGGTTCCACACACACTGACTCTCACTGGGATACGGGTTCCACTCACACTGACCCTCACTGGGGTACTGGTTCCACACACACTGACTCTCATTGGAGTACAGGTTCCATATACACTGACTCACTGGGGTACGGGTTCCATATACACTGACTCACACTGGGGTACGGGTTCAACACACACTGACTCTCACTGGGGTACAGGATTCACACACACTGACTCCCACTGGTGTACGGGTTCCACACACACACTGACTCTCACTGGGGTACGGGTTCCACACAAACTGACTCACTTGGGTACGGGTACACACACACTGCCTCTCACTGGGATACGGATTCCACACACACTGACTCTCACTGGGATACGGGTTCCACACACACCGACTCTCACTGGGATACGGATTCCACACACACCAACTCTCACTGGGGTACGGGTACCACACACACTGACTCTCACTGGGGTACGGGTTCCACACACACTGACCCTCACTGGGGTATGGGTTCCACACACACTGACTCTCACTGGGGTACGGGTACACACACACCAACTCTTTCTGGCGTGTGGGTACACACACACCAACTCTCACTGGGGTACGGGTTCCACACACACTGACCCTCACTGGGGTACGTGTTCCACACACACTGACTCTCATTGGGATACGGGTACACACACACTGACCCTCACTGGGGTACGGGTTCCACACACATTGACTCTCATTGGGGTACGGGTACACACACACTGACTCACTGGGTACGGGTTCCACACACACTGACTCTCACTGGGGTACGGGTTCCACACACACTGACTCTCACTGGGATACGGGTACACACACACTGACTCTCACTGGTGTACGGGTTCCACACACGCTGACTCTCACTGGAGTACGGGTTCCACACACACTGACTCTCACTTGGGTACGGGTTCCACACACACTGACTCTCACTGGGGTATGGGTTCCACACACGCTGACTCTCACTTGAGCACGTGTTCCGCACACACTGACTCTCACTGGGGTATGGGTTCCACACACACTGACTCTCACTGGGGTATGTGTTCCACATACACTGACTCTCACTGGGGTACGGGTTCCACACACACTGACTCTCACTGTGATACGCGTTCCACACACACTGATCTCACTGGGATACGGGTTCCACACACACTGACTCTCACTGGGGTACGGGTTCCACACACACTGACTCTCACTGGGGTACGGGTTCCACACACACTGACTCTCACTGGGGTATGGGTTCCACACACACTGACTCTCACTGTGGAATGGGTTCCACACACACTGACTCTCACTGGGGTACGGGTTCCACACACACTGACTCTCACTGGGGTACGGGTTCCACACACACTGACTCTCACTGGGATACGGGTTCCACACACACTGACACTCACTGGGGTACGGGTTCCACACACACTGACTCTCACTGTGATACGCGTTCCACACACACTGACTCTCACTGGGGTACGGGTTCCACACACACTGACCCTCACTGGGGTATGTGTTCCACACACACTGACTCTCACTGGGGTACGGGTACACACACACCAACTCTTTCTGGGGTATGGGTACACACACACTGACTCTCACTGGGGTACGGGTTCCACACACACTGACTCTCACTGGGATACGGATTCCACACACACCAACTCTCACTGGGGTACGGGTTCCACACACACTGACCCTCACTGGGGTACGTGTTCCACACACACTGACTCTCATTGGGATACGGGTACACACACACTGACCCTCACTGGGGTACGGGTTCCACACACATTGACTCTCATTGGGGTACCGGTACACACACACTGACTCACTGGATACGGGTTCCACACACACTGACTCTCACTGGGGTACGGGTTCCACACACACTGACTCTCACTGGGATACGGGTACACACACACTGACTCTCACTGGTGTACGGGTTCCACACACGCTGACTCTCACTGGAGTACGGGTTCCACACACACTGACTCTCACTGGGGTACGGGTTCCACACACACTGGCTCTCACTGGGGTACGGGTTCCACACACACTGACTCTCACTGTGATACGCGTTCCACACACACTGATCTCACTGGGATACGGGTTCCACACACACTGACTCTCACTGGGATACGGGTTCCACACACACACTGACTCTCACTGGGGTACGGGTTCCACACACACTGACTCTCACTGTGATACGCGTTCCACACACACTGATCTCACTGGGATACGGGTTCCACACACACTGACTCTCACTGGGATACGGGTTCCACACACACACTGACTCTCACTGGGGTACGGGTTGCACACACACTGACTCTCACTGGGATACGGGTTCCACACACACCGACTCTCACTGGGGTATGGGTTCCACACACACTGACTCTCACTGGGGTACGGGTTCCACACACACTGACTCTCACTGGGATACGGATTCCACACACACCAACTCTCACTGGTGTACGGGTTCCACACACACTGACTCTCACTGGGATACGGATTCCACACACACCAACTCTCACTGGGGTACGGGTTCCACACACACTGACCCTCAGTGGGGTATGGGTTCCACACACACTGACTCTCACTGGGGTACGGGTACACACACACCAACTCTTTCTGGGGTATGGGTACACACACACCAACTCTCACTGGGGTACGGGTTCCACACACACTGACCCTCACTGGGGTACGTGTTCCACACACACTGACTCTCATTGGGATACGGGTACACACACACTGACCCTCACTGGGGTACGGGTTCCACACACATTGACTCTCATTGGGGTACGGGTACACACACACTGAATCACTGGGTACGGGTTCCACACACACTGACTCTCACTGGGGTACGGGTTCCACACACACTGACTCTCACTGGGATACGGGTACACACACACTGACTCTCACTGGGGTATGGGTTCCACACACGCTGACTCTCACTGGAGTACGTGTTCCGCACACACTGACTCTCACTGGGGTATGGATTCCACACACACTGACTCTCACTGTGGTACGTGTTCCACACACACTGACTCTCACTGGGGTACGGGTTCCACACACACTGACTCTCACTGTGATACGCGTTCCACACACACTGATCTCACTGGGATACGGGTTCCACACACACTGACTCTCACTGGGGTACGGGTTCCACACACACTGAATCTCACTGTGGAATGCGTTCCACACACACTGACTCTCACTGGGGTACGGGTTCCACACACACTGACTCTCACTGGGGTACGGGTTCCACACACACTGACTCTCACTGGGGTACGGGTTCCACACACACTGACTCTCACTGGGATACGTGTTCCACACACACTGACACTCACTGGGGTACGGGTTCCACACACACTGACTCTCACTGGGGTACGGGTTCCACAGACACTGACACTCACTGGGGTACGGGTTCCACACACACTGACACTCACTGGGGTACGGGTTCCACACACACTGACTCTCACTGTGATACGCGTTCCACACACACTGATCTCACTGGGATACGGGTTCCACACACACTGACTCTCACTGGGGTCGGGTTCCACACACACTGACTCTCACTGGGGTATGGGTTCCACACACACTGACTCTCACTGTGGAATGGGTTCCACACACACTGACTCTCACTGGGGTACGGGTTCCACACACACTGACTCTCACTGAGGTACGGGTCCACACACACTGACTCTCAGTGGGGTACGGGTTCCACAAAGGTCCCTTTTTTGACAAGTTGCAAGAACTGATTGACACGCGCTCTGGTAGCAAAATTGCTCTTTAAAAATTCCCTCAGCACGCATCAACAAATGACTGCAGTGATGCGCCTCAGATGATAGTCATGATAAAATCAAGGATAATGTTCGCATGGTCTTGACATTGTCAATCTTGGGTTCCCTCTGTGATAATGGCCGATTGGACATCTGGAAGTTCCCACCAGAGGGACCTGCGCAAGGAGGAGAATATACGACTGGACCAATTCTTCGAGAATCGCAATGTTGAAGGAGGCCATTCGTTCCCTCATCCATGCCAGCTCTGCGAGGGGAACTCAACCCGCCCTTGTGTCCTGCAAATGTTTCTTCCCTTCTAAAAATGACGCTTGAATCTGCCTCCTTCAGTGTGTTCCGCTTTGGCGGGGGGGGGAGGGGGACTATCCTTTGCTGTCGCCATTGGTTAATTGGCTAATCATCTTAAACAATTGTCTGCCTGCTTTCTACAACTAGTGGTCATCGCAAGGGCTGCAATGCTTCTTCAGACCCGAAAGGACAGGAAAGTAAATTCAAATAACTTCCCTTTGAAGTTTTGTTTTGTGTTACAGTGCCACAAGGGCTGTCAATTTAAATTAGTTTGTTCATTAATTAGTTTATTTTCTGACTCGCAAATGAGTATACAGTGAGTCCGCTGGGACATTCGGTTAGTAGGAGGCAGAGATTGCTAATGGTGAATCCTGTGTGAGAAAGAGGAGTTGCTAAACTGTGTGATGAAGATACGAAAGTTGTCACATTTTATGGCCAACAGCCTGAAAAGCTGGGCCAGATACAGAATTTGGCAATCTAAGTTGAAACAGCAGTCAACAGCTTGAGCCGCCAGGCCTGATGGGAATTCTGATAGTCCCAATAAACACAAACACCGATCAGGGGCGAACAAGGGCAAATCTGAACTTGTCCTGGAAGTTGGGAACAGACGTGCTTGACCCTGACCAAATAAGGTCAGTATTTTGTGTATTGACTGGTAACGACCAGACTCGCAGGTACCTCTGGTCCGTTATAGGTCAGACTCTACAGCGCCTCAACACCATATATGGAAGGTACTACGTGCGCTCCGGACACCTGAGAATGGATCCCTAGGGGGCTCCTGGCGTCTTCCACATAGGAAATCGGCAATCCCATTAGTTGGTGCGACCCTCCCCCTCTGTAACCTAATTGGCTGGAAACCTGAGAACTTTCCAGAAGGGCGCAAAAGAGCAAAGTAATAAGAGGAGACACTTGGAAGTCACCACCAGTGAAGACTACACCCCAGCAAAAGAGAAGGCGCGGCGATGACAGAAAATGGTGTGCGAGACCAACCTTCGCAAGGATGGCCCTGAGTTTGCAGGCAAGGTCATCGGAATTGGCAGAGCTCAGGTAGAGCAGCCTGACCAAGCTCAACTATATGGGTAGTATCAGATAATAGGATTCAATTATAAAATTGGGTTGAACCACAAATCCACTCTTGTCCTTTGTTTGTCTCATGAATAAGGGCACTGACCGGGGTAAACAAGTTTTAGTATAAGTTGGTCAAAGTGTTGAACGTTTCAGACAAGAGCCGTAATATTATTAAAACTCTGTTTATAATGCTTACAGGCAGTATGTCTACCAGAGCCGTGATTAAAAGTGAGTGATTTTTGCAGCGGAAGTGTTTTGCTAATAGATATTTGAGGTACCCTCAATAACGACGCTTAGAGTGTAAACGGTAAAGAAGGCTTTATTAGACTAAGAACTATGCTAGAGCTGAGACATGTGCTGACTGCTGCACAGCCCATGAGGCAGCCCTTTATATATGGCTCACAGATGGGCGGAGCCAGAGGCGGAGACCCCAGGGTTCCAAGCCCGGTCTTAAAGGGGACATCACCTTACATGATGATAAGGCAGTAACCGTTCATCACAATATTAAAAGCCATTTTACCTACTTGCAGATAGAAAGTAAATGTAATGTTGTCACAGTGTGAGCCTGGCTATACAAATCAAAAATAATTCAGTGTTCTTTGAGTGCAACTGGTG
The DNA here is from genome assembly GCF_047496885.1 of Scyliorhinus torazame. Taxonomy (NCBI): domain Eukaryota; kingdom Metazoa; phylum Chordata; class Chondrichthyes; order Carcharhiniformes; family Scyliorhinidae; genus Scyliorhinus; species Scyliorhinus torazame. Next base: position 104,479,104 of record NC_092718.1, on the reverse strand, counting down.
TAGCTAATGGGATGGGCCTGGTCTGTCTGGACAGAGGAATTGATTCCAGGACTTTAAACTGAGAAAGTTTTCAGCTTGGTCCTAAAAAAAAGTTTTTTCTCCAAGATTTTTCTACATCAAGATAAGTAAGTAAAACATGCTTTTGACCTTACCCATATTTAAATATATATGGGTTGCTTAATTGGAATGTAGAGGCAGGTTTCAGGAAGCAAGTTCTGATATTGTACCTGTTAACAGTAAAGCTATTTCATTGTTGCTAATGTACCTAATTCTGTGTTTAAATCCAAGTTTGTTTTAATACAAAAGCTGTCTAAAGGTCAGTGTGATCACTCCGATGGTGCAGCAACATTCCCTCAGTGTCCAGCCCCGACAAGCCTGCTTTTCTCCTCCAGCCCCTACAACTCTTCCTATCTCTATAGCCTTCTCCAGCCCCCACAATCTTCCATATCGCTGTAACCTCAAACCCTATACCCTCACTATCACCATATTCTTCACCATACTCCTATGATTCCCTACCTCTGTAACCACCTGCTGCTCCTGCAAACTCTCCTGATCTCTGCAAACTGTCATGTGAGAGCACCTTTAAGAAATGGGTGTTTAAGAAATGTACCTTTAAGAAATGGGTGTTTATCAGTGATGTCAGAGTGTGGGTGGAGCTAGGCTGTCTTAGCGTTTTATTTTCGTTTTAGGCTGTTTGCTGCAGGGTGTGTTTTAGTTTCGTTTTCAGTGTTGGAGCTGAAGGCAGACACAGCAGCTGTACTGCTGTTCTCTCTGCCATCAAAAGACTATCTCTTGATCATTTGGTGAATTCAGAATTATAAATGTTTTCAGGAGTGACTTTAACCTGATGTGCTTCTGTTAAAGGTTTTGTTTTTCAATCGTATGGATGTTAAAAGGAAAGCTTAAAGGATTACTTAGTGTTGTATTCTTTGGGGGTTGTATTTGAATTAATGGTTGCTAAGATGTTCACTATGTTTTAAAAAGGTTGACTTGAGTTCATAAAATAAACATTGTTTTGCTTTGAAAAATACTTTTCCATTTCTGCTGTACCACACCTGTAGAGTGGGCCGTGTGCTCCCCATACCACAGTCTGTTAAAAGTTGTGGGTCAGGTGAACTCTATGATACACTTTGGGGTTCTCTAAACTCTGGCCCATAACAAAACTCCTACAACCCCCCCTTATCTCTAACATCCTCCAGTACTTACATATCTACCCACCTTGGTAACCTCCTCTAGCTCCAGAAACCTCCCAACAGCTCTGTACTGTTGCTGATTTTCTCCTTGGTTCAATTGCTCTGTTTTATTACCTTTGCTCTCGAATCGCCAGGTATCTTTATGATACCGCCACAAGGTTCAAGTCCGAGTAATGATCAATAATCCAATACACCGATTAGTAAGATTTAAATCAAAGCACATTTATTATACACAATAATCGCTACTCATGCACAAATTCTACGTCTAAGCTACTTCTACAACTAACAGGCCTATACTTAACTTCGGACTGGCCCACCAGGTCAGGGGAACAAATGGCCTTTCGTTCGGGTTCTGAGCCTGCGGGATTCGAAGTTGGTACGGATTGGTAGCTGGGAGCTCCTATCCCATAGTAAGCGTTGAATTAAGACTTACGATTCCGATGATCACTGGAGTCACTGCACCGGTCACGGTCAATATTGGTTCCTTTTGCTGGGTGACCCGGGCAGGAAGAAGAGAGCGGTGAAGAGGGTGAAGAAGAGTGATTTGAACTTGGGGCTCAATTCTTATAGTCCCCAGGGGCTTCCCGCATTTCGGGGCGGACCCTGTACCTGGTCCCAAGTGATTGGACTTTGTCCCAATCGCTTGGTTCAATTTTCTCCAATACTGGAGCGGTTCCCTGATCGATGGGCGGTCTTGAGGTGCTCGTTCACCTCCTTTGTGTTGGCTCCTGCTGGCACTGAGGAGTCTGGCTTTGCTTTGTGTGTCCAAAATGTTACTTATTGTTCCCGGGGATTGCTCATCAGTATGCAGATGGCTGCTACTTTGTTATGCTGATGGTCGCTGTTATCGATGTTGTCTGGTTTTTGCAGAGGTAAATACACAGCAAACCTGCAGCAGCTGGTTTCTGTTTTGTTGGCTGACTTTCCCATCAGCCTTTGCCGTTCACCATTTTGAATCGGGAGTTGGCCAATTTAAGTGGCTACAGTACCCTCCCCCAGCCACTCCAGTGTTGTTGGAAGGCGTTTAAACTAATTTGGCAGCGGATGGGGACACAGATTGTTAGCAGAATAGAGACACAGTATAACACAGAAAAGCAATCAGCTTAGAGGGAGTACAGCGATAGTAAGTTTCAGGAGAGTAAGACGATGCTGAATGACCTCTACTTTAATGCTCGGAGTAATACAGATAAAATGGATGAGTTAAGGGCGAGGGTTGACATGTGGAATTATGATACAGTAGCCATCACAGCGACATGGTGGACAGAGGGGCAGGATTGGCAGCTTAACATCCCGGGATACAGAATCTTCAGGAAGGACAGGGGAGGGGGCAAAAGAAGGGGAGGAATTGCACTATTAGTTAAGAGTCAATTACTGCAGTAAGGAGAGATGATATCTTTGGGTGGTGTTAAATGACGCTTTGTGGGTAGAGCTTAGGAATAGAAAAGGCATCAAAATGTCTGCATCGTGGGTCTGCCTGAGGGGATTGCGGGGAAATCGGTGCTTCCAGGAATCATAGGAGCGGAATACTCCGCGATCGTCATCTCTGACCACGTTCCACACCAATGGATGTGAGGTTGGAGACGGGCCATGCCTAGCGCCCCACATGGAAGCTGGACACAGACCTCCTGACTGATAAGGCTTTCTACCCGAAAGCATTACTAAGTAACAACCAAAACGGGGAGGTCTCACCCTCCACATTCTGGGAGGCACTGAAGGCCATGATTAGAGGAGAGATGCAGAGATAGGGAAGAGGGCGGCCAGGCAGGAGCTGGTCGACTCCATCTTGGAGGTCGACAGAATGTACTCCGCAAGGTCCAGATCGTAGAGCTGCTGGCGGAGAGGAAAAAGCTACAAATGTACTTTAACCTGTTATCCACCAGGAAAGCAGTGCACCAACTCCGCCAGACACGGGTGAACTTCTACGAACACGGAGAAAAGGCCGGCCACCTATTGGCTCACCAGCTGAGAAAGCAGGCAGCTTCGAGGGTAATAGCACAAGTAACGAATAGCAGAGGCAGACTGGTAGCAGAACCAAAAGAGGTAATTCGAGCACCTCCGAGCCCCCCAACAGGGACGCGGGAATGAAGCAGTTCCTCGACAGACTGGAACTACCAGTTGTGGGGGAATAGAGAAGGGGGGCATTGGAATCACCAAAGACCTGGGAGAAATCATGGAGAGCATCAGCTCCATGCAGGCGGGGAAGGCACCGGGACCCGACGGGTTCCCGGCGGACTTCTTTAAAACATTTGCACCAGCCCTGGCCCCACATCGAAGGGGCATTTTGACTTTACCTCCTACATTAGCGCAGGCCACAATCTCACTGATACCCAAAATGGATAAAGACCCGGCGGAATGCAGATCATATAGACCCATTTCACTGCTGAATGTAGACGCAAAAATACTCGCGAATGTATTGGGCAAAAGGCTGGAAGACTGCGTACCGGAGGTGGTCACAGAGACTAAACAGGCTTTGTCAAAGGTAGGCAACTCACTGTGAACATCAGGTGGCTACTGAATGTAATAATGACGCCCCCGGGGAGAGAGCACCAGAGGGGATCGTCTCCTTGGACGCACTAAAGGCCTTCGACTCAGTCGAATGGAACTATCCCCTCAAGGTACTGGAACAGTTTGGGCTAGGCGCGGGATTCACCGCCTGAGTGAGGCTCCTGTACAACGCTCCCAAGGCAAGCATTCAAACTAACAACACCAGCTCTGAATACTTCCAGCTGCAAAGCGGCACAAGGCAGGGATGTCCATTGTCCCCGTTCGCGCTAGTGATCAAATCCCTGGCGATAGCCCTGCGGGACGTGAAAAGCTGCAAGGACATCCAGAGAGGAGGCAGAGAGCACAGAGTCTCACTCTATGCGGATGACCTGCTCTTGTATGTCTCGAAGCCACAGGAAGGACTGAGAGTAATCATGCAGATCATGAAAGGGTTTGGAACCTTCTCTGATTATAAACTCAACCTGGACAAAAGTGAGGCATTCCCGGTGAACCCAAACAGGGCAGGGACAGAGCTGGAGGGACTCCCGTTTAAAATAGCCCAATATAGATTCCGATACCTGGGGATCCAAATAGCCAGAGACTGGACACAGATCCACAAGTGGAACCTGACCAGCCTGGTGGAGGAAGTAAGAAAGGACCTTCAAAAGTGGGGCTCACTCCCACTCCCCCTGGCGGGGAGAGTGCAGACGGTCAAGATGAACGTACTGCCAAGGTTCCTCTTCCTGTTTAGATCCATTCCAATCTTCATCCCAAGGCCTTCTTCCAAAATGTAGACAGTCTAATCATAGCTTTTGTGTGGGGAGGGTCAGAACCCGAGAATTCCCAAACCGACACTCCAAAGAAGGAAAATCAAAGGGGGCTTTACCGAACCTACAATACTACCACTGGGCAGCAACAGCAGAAAGAGTGAGGGGATGGGTACAAGAACCCGGCACAGATTGGGTACAAATAGAGGAGGCTTCCTGTAAAGGAACGACCCTATGGGCCCTGGCTACAGCAGCACTCCCATCCTCCTCAACAAGATACACAACAAGCCCAGTGGTAGCGGGCACGCTGAGAACGTGGACCCAGCTCAGACAACACTTCGGGATAACCAAAATGGCCCCCATCTGCGGCAATCACCAATTCTCCCCAGCCATGTTAGATACCATCTTCAAAAGATGGAGGCGGGTCGGGGCAGATTTCTGGATAACTGGGGCTCATTCTGGGGTCGGTGGGACCTCTACAAATGGGATGGTTTACACCTGGACCAGAGGGGTATCAATATCCTGGGGGGGAAATTTGCTAATGCTCTTCGGGAGGGTTTAAACTAGTTCAGCAGGGGGGTAAGAACCCGAGAGTCCCCAAACCAACACTGCAAAGGAGGAAAATCAAAGTTGGCCTGGCATTACCAAACCTGCTGTACTACCACTGGGCAGCAAGGGCGGAAAGAGTGAGGAGATGGGTACACAAATCCAATTCAGAGTGGGTGCAGCTGGAGGAGTCCTCCTGCAAGGGGACGACCCTCCGGGCCTTGGCTACAGTAAGACTCCCATCCCCCTCGGCAAAATACACATCAAGCCTAGTGGTAGCGGCTACACTGAAAGCGTGGGCCCAATTAAGAAAGCACTTTGGGCTGACTAGGATGTCCCCCATGGCCCCCATCTGCAGCAACCACAGATTCCCCTTTGCCATGCGAGACACCAGCTTTAAGAAATGGAGACAGGACGGTGTGGTGATGTGCATCAATGTAAATACATGTAGGCTAGCTAGACACAAGAGGGAGCACCAGAGACATCACACACACACACACTCAACCAATAGATCATTTAGATAGGACGCGACCAATGGACATTCACGATACACACAGAGGTGACACGACCACAGGAGGGCATTACACCAACCCATATATAAAGGCCACCACACACATGATCTGCCTCTTTCCAGTGGAGACAGTCAGTGAATACAGACACAGGGTTGATTCAATATTGCACCCACCACGTGGATTGCAGCAGCTGGTTAGTCAGTCTGGGTAGCTATAGTAGGATTAGCAGTAGTGTCGAACCCGAGTAATAGAAGTGTAAATAGTTTAATAAACGTGTTGAAGTTATCTCCACGTCTGAACATTCCTTTGTCAAGTGCACCACAAGGAAGCCCCTTATGTTACACCTACAACATAACAAATCAGACGGGGGTACACTGACAGTTAGGGACTTCTATGTAGGGCACAGACTTGCAACACTGAACGAACTGACGGAGGAATGGGAATTGCCGACAGAATAGGAAATGAGACACCTACAAATGAAACACTTCCTCCGCAAATAGACAGTAGGGTATTCCTGGGCCTCGGAGACCACACTACCAGAGGGTCTGATAAATACAGACAGTAAAGAAGGGGGGACGCTGTGGGAAACTATGGACAGATACTGGACAGAGCCCAAACACCACTGGACGAGACTAGGTGGAAATGGGTGGACGAATTGGGGATGGAAGTGGGCTGGGAACTCTGGAGCGAAGCACTGAGGAGGGCCAACTCCACCTTCTCCTGCGCAAGGCTCAGCCTTATGCAATTGAAAGTGGGGCACACAGAGCACACTGACCAGAACCCCAATGAGGAGATTCTTCCCGGAAGTGGAGGACAAATGTGAACGGTGCCAGAGGGGCCCAGCCAACCACACCCACATGTTTTGGGCTTGCCCCAAGCTTGCTGGGTTCTGGACAACCTTCTCCGAGGCAATGTCCAAAGTTTTGGGGGCGAGGGTTGATGCACTATCAATTACGACGGTTCGAGAGTAGAGAGTAATCGAGGCTTTATTAAGCAGAGACGTGTTGCCTCCTGCAGCTGCTGCCGAAATGGCAGCAGCTCGGTGAGCACACACATTTATACTCCACCTACTGGGCGGAGCCAGCAGGCAGGGATCTACCCCCGTACCTGTTGTACAGGAGCCTTACCGTATTACCACTAATACACGTATTATACACACTGGTGACTACCACATTCACCCCCTGTTTAGAAAAAGGAGTGCAGCGGGGGGTGGGTGGAAAAACTATTTACAGGTATGTGAGAATTTTTAAAGAGTACAGTTTGCTGGAAGTTTACAAATTTAGCGGCCGGGTGCCTTGATCCTCCGCTGTGAGCGCTGCAGTCCTGGTGGTGAGCGCAGGCGGATGTACGCCAGCCCCATGCCCGTAACAAAAGCGTCCCTGATTAAGAGTTCAGTATGTTCAACGGCCGAAACTGCCTGGCAATCGCAGTTCCTCGCCAGGGCGTGCAGGGCACGCCATAGATCGTCCAATGACTCACCGGGGAGTTGTTGCCGCGTGGACAGGAGGTGCCTGGCGTAGAGTTTGTTGATTGGCAGTTGTAGATCTCTTTCAGAAGTGCCATGGCCTCAGTATAGTTGGGTGCATCCCGGATAAGGGGAAAAATAGCGGAGCTCACCCGTGAGTACAGGATCTGGGGTTTCTGTGCTTCTGAGGGTTGTTCTGTCGCTGTTCCGATGTAGGCTTCAGAGCAAGCTAGCCAATGGTCGAAGGCCGACGTGGCGTTGTCTGCTTGAGGGTGCAGCTGTAGGCGATCTGGCTTGATGCGTAGTTCCATCGCTGTAATATCTCTGCTCAATAAATTGATGCACGATCAATTACGACGAGACGAGAGTAGAGAGTAATCGAGGCTTTATTAAGCAGAGATGTGTTGCCTCCTGCAGCTGCTACCGAAATGGCAGCAGCTCGGTGAGCACACACATTTATACTCCACCTACTGGGCGGAGCTAGCAGGCAGGGATCTACCCCCGTACCTGTAGTACAGGAGCTGGGAAGGACCGCACGCCGAGTTGGATGGCAGCAGACTGTATATAGGAAAATTCAAGGGGAGGAAAAGACAAACTTCTGTATTGTAGAGTAAATCAACAAGACCAGTAACATACATAATTGTTTATAATTCTTGAAAATACCAATAAAAAGATATTTTTTTAAAGGAATAAAAAAGAGACAGCCTCATTGCTCGATGTTTATTGTAGACCCCCCCCAGATAGTTAGCGGAAAATTGAGGAGCAAATATGTGTGCAATTTGCAGAAGTGTGTAAAAATAATAATCGGTTAATTATAGCGGATGATTTCAACTTTCCCGACATTAACTGGGATAGTCATTGTGTTCGGGGCATAGATGGAGCAGAGTTCGTAAAATGTATACAAAAGAACTTTTTCGCTCAATATGTGGAAGGTCCAACAAGGGATGGTGCCGTGCTGGACCTAATTCTGGGGAATGAAGCCGGGAGGGTGGGTGATGAGATGGTGGGATAGCATCTTTACCACACAGTTATTTCATAATAATTTATTTAAATTATATGTTCTGTAGTGCATCATTCATACCAGCCAGTCGACAGAACAGATGGACCTGGTGCCAAGAGTAAAGATCAACTAAGAAAAAGAAGATTCTGCATAGATCCGAACAATTAAAGATAACTCCGAGGAAGAAGAAAGAAAACAACATTTTTCCACTAACCTTGTACGCTACTGACAATGATCATCATTGCTTCCCTAAAAAAAATGAGCGCTATATATTTTGCATGTGCTCCGAGAAAACAGGCGAATCATTTGATAATTTTCTGACCGACTTGTGGCTGAAGGCGCAGTTGTATAATTTTAGTACCCTCCAGTCGTCAATGATCCACGATCAGATCGTGTTCGGGATCTCTAATGATAACGTGAGTGAGAGGCTTCTAAGAGGAACAGAGCTTCAACTCGATAATGCTATCCAAATATGTCACGCTAACGAGCTTGCAGTAAAGCAGATCAGCATATTGAATCTCAGCATTTTGCCGCGAAGGTAGAAGAGGCGGCCGATGCTGTTAGTGTGGTGACGCAGTCGAATAAAAAAAACGTGCCCCCAGCGCAGGCAGCCATTTTGAGCGGCCGCCCCGATCTGCCATTTCATGCCAGCGATGCGGCAAACGGCATTTGCAATGACAATGCTCAGCGCTTGGAAACGTATGCTCCAAATGTGGAAGAACAACTCATTTTGCTAGCCAATGTTTTTCTCGTCAAAAAGAGGAACAAACGAAAGCCACCAACAGAGTTGATGAAGTGCCTCAAAGACATGTTCTTCGTCGACATGATCTATAGCAGGTATTGTCATTGCATGCAAAATGACAATGTTGCAATGACAATTTGTAGCAACAATGCAGTTAATGCAGAAACTCAAAAAGATAAATGGACAATGCCATTAATGATAAATGACACAGTAATAACGGACAAATTTGACACAAGTGCAAGGGCCAACCTCATCAATTTGTCCGATGTCAAAAAGCTGCAAATTAACTGCAAGTAGTAAACAAAGCAGTATTGTTAAGAGATTACAATGGAAATTAAATCACGACATTAGGAGCATGCGAGCTCAATGTCAATGCGAATCTCTGATAGGAGTGGAAGCGTGTGAGGAACTGCAGCCAGTTAAGCGGGTTTACAGTGCAGACAGCTCTGCAACAAGCCCACATGCCTCAGGAAACTCCACACCAAATGAATTTCCTGAGATTTTCCAAGGCTTTGGCACTTTGCTTTCCATGTACAAAATCCAATTAAAGGAGAACGTGAAACTAGTGATTCACGCACCGAGGCGTGCACCATCTCCATTGTGAGACAAATTGAAAGTTGAGCTGGAGAGGATGACAGCTTCAGGCGTAATTAAGCGCATAGAAGAACCTACAGACTGGGTAAACTCTATGGTTTGTGTCAAGAAGTGTAATGGAGACCTACGAATCTGTATGGACCCTAAAGATCTCAACCTCAACATTAGGAGAGAGCATTACCCTGTACTAAACAGGGAGGAAATAACATGCGAGATGGCAGAAGCAACTTGTTTCTGTAAATTAGATGCGCCACAAGGCTTCTGGTAACTTAAATTAGATAGAGAAAGCCTATAGCTCTGCTTCAGAGATTTTTCACCATGCCATGGAGCACATGGTTGAATGGATTCCTGGAATCCGAGTTTATGTAGATGACATAATCATGTGAGGATCAACACGGGAAGAACATGATAAAAGGCTTCTTCTCAGGGTCCTCAACAACTTAATGAAAAATGGCTTGAAGTTGAACAGGATGGAATGCCAAATCGGTGAGCGCAGCATCACCTTCCTGAGAGACAAGCTCTCCGCACAAGACGTTCAGCCTGATCAAGGTAAAATATCGGCAATCTTGCAGATGCCGCGTCCCACAGATAAAAAAGGCACATTAAGAATGTTCGGGATGATAAATTTTGTGGACAAATTCATTCCCAACCTTGCGGCTAAAACTGCACACCTTAGGGAAACTAAAGAAAGACGCAACATTCCAGTGGTCCACCAGCCATTAACTAGAATGACAAGCATTGCAAGTTTCATTGACAACAGCGCCAGTCCTGACGGTTTTCGACCCAGCAAAAAACACAAAAGTCTCGAGGAAGGAATCAAAGGATGGTTTGCGAGCAGTCCCACCACAACAAGATCTGGAAGGAAACTGGTTTCCAGTAACTTACACATCCAGATCAATGTCTGATATGGAACTCGGGTATGTGCAAATTGAAAAGGACTGCCTCGGGCTGATTAATGGGCTCACAAAGTTCCATGATTATGTATATGACCTTCCAATGTTTGTAGTGGAAATGGACCACAGACCACTAGTCACAATCATTTTTTTAAATCCTAATGAGATGTACCCAAGGATTCAGCGACTGATCATGAAGTTGCAACGATATGACTTTGAGGTGATTTATACACCAGGCAAGCAACTCATTGTTGCTGATACACTATCTAGAGGCTCAGCGCTGGCGTGAATGGAGAATCCGTGGGAGGTTCATGACAGGAAAATTGGCGTGAACTCCTCACTGATTCCAGAACTGGTGAGGGGTTAGCACTGACGCTGCGTAAAACTCCCGCAGATCGCACCGAAAACTCTCGGAGAATGGCCGGGTTCCGGGCCGCGCATGCGTAGCCCTGACGACCTGTATCGGTCGCACCATAAAAAATGGCGCTGGCCGTGCGCTAACCCTAACCTGCCAACCGCGACCCCACAGCCCACTCCCTGGCCACCCCCCACCAATCTCCCCAGCCCTAGCAGAATCCAGGCCGAATGTGATGGCGCTGGACAGTGTCCGCAGCCAGCATGCCGGGTTCCTGACCGCTGGGACCACACGTGGCCCGCGCCGTCGGGAACTTGGCCCATCGGGGGCGGAGCATTGTGGGTGGGCTGGCCGATGATGTGGCAACGGTTGGAGTGGGCAAAGCATGGTGGGCCGGCGTCAAACCGGCGCCCGCCCGATTCCGGAATTCATTCTCTGCCCGATCACGGTTTCGGCGCCAGGCTACGGAGAATCCAGCCCATGGTCTTGCAGAAGGTGAGACAACATCTCCACGAAGGATGGCCTGAAGGATCCTGCTCAAGCTTTTACAATGTACGAGCACAGTTAAGTGATGTGAATGGATTTTTGCTGCAGAAACAATGAATTGTGATTCCACAGTCATTGAGGTCAATGATCCTAACAGAACTCCACGAGGGGCACTTTTGGATGGAAAAGTGCAAGCTTAAACCAGGGATGCAGTTTATTGGTCAGGGATAAACCACAACATTGAAATGATGGTGGATAACGGTCAGAAATTTCAACATCAACAAAGCAAAGAGAGGAAGCAGATGGGTGAGATAGTCACAACTCTGTGGCAGAAGGTTGGCATGGATCTCTTTCACTTGAATGGAAAGGAATACCTTCTGATCATAGATTACTTTTCTAACTAACTAGAGATAACACAGCTATCAGATTCCACAGCCAGATGTGTCATTAAGAATGTTGAAGAGATTTTTGCACGCCATGGGATACCGAATATAGTCATGACTGACAATGGTCCCTGTTTCGACAGTTAAGAATGGACAGACTTTGCACACCAGTATGACTTCAAACACGTCACCCCGAGTCCTCTGCACCCTCAGTCAAATGGTAAGGTTGAGAAGGGTGTTCACATCGTTAAACAGCTCCTGAAAAAAGCATTAGATAGCCAAAATGGCACCTATCTCACACTCCTAAGTTGTTCTGCAGCACTAATCAATGGGCATTCGCCAGCTCAGTTGCTGATGAACAGGCTACTGAGAATGACCTTGCCCCATATTCCTCAAGAACCAGTGAACCATACATTAGAGAGGGAACTGATCTCTCAAAATAGGAGGCAAAAGGGAATTTACGATAGATCCATGAAAAGACTCCATGCATTGCAGCCAGATGACACAGTCAGACTGGGAGATTCCAAAGGGAATGGATGGTCAAAGTATGCGAAGGTACTGCGACAAGCAGGTCCAAACTCATATCTCATCATAATGAATGAAGGTGTTTTCTTAAGAAGGAACAGAAGAGCACTGCTGAAATCTTTTGTAATGCAACCACCAGAAGAAGTAGGTAACATCCGAAGACAGCTGAAGAAGATACAGTGCAGCATATGGAGCCACAACAACAAGATACAGACACAACAGTACAGGAAGACAACAAGCAGCATCCACAACTACAAAGGAATGTGAAGTAACTTCACAAATGCAGCAGCCACTCAGAAGATCAACAAGGCTACAGTGTAAACCTGAGTGATAAACTGTATATAGTTAAATGTTTAAAATGTATTATGCATATTATGTTGGTTAGTAAAAACAAAGTCATGCATGTAAATAATTACATTTTCCGAAGTAAAGGGGATGTGATGATATGCATAAAACAATTCTGCATATAATATTATACACGACCTTTGACACCAGGTGGCAATGTAGGTCTACCATGTGACTCTGTGCCTCGAGACAGTTGGGAGTAAGTCGTGTTGGTGGATAGACATATTTTGCAGTAGCTCTATAATAATTAGCTAGTGTTAGTATTTTGATATTTATTCATACCAGTTATCTTTATCACGCAGTTGTTTTATAATAAATTACTTAAACAATATGTTCTGTAGTGCATCGTTCATATCGCCAGTCTGCAGAGCATGACACCCCGCCCCCAGGAGAAGGCCACGCACAAATGCCGGGAGCGGGCGAAGACAGGGGTGGGTCCGCCGGATATGCGGCCCCTCACTGTGGCAGAGCAGAGGGCCGTGGTTGGTGGCCCAGAAGAAAGGGAGGTCGCCGAGGTGGAGTTCGGCTGCGTGCGAGGAAATGAGACAGGCTTGGTTGCGGTTCCCCATGTCACGAGTGCCAACCACCACCCTCACCCCACACCACCCTCACCCCCATACACCCCCCTGCGTGGCCAATCCACTTAGCCTGCACACTTTGGGTTGTGGAGGTGAAACCCACGCAAACATGGGGAGAATGTGCAAACTCCACACGGACAGTGACCCAGGGCCGGGATTTGAACCTGGGTCCTCAGCACCGTGGTCCTAGTGCTAACCACTGTGCCACCGTGCTGTCCTGACACTCACCTCTGTTGGGCACTTGAGTGAAGGCACTATCTAGGACATTATTTGGTGCACACCACACAGCTGCTCCAGTACAGCAGGTGAAGGTAGGAACACCCGAGGGGCTGGATGGGCGGAGGGCAAGCTGACTCCAGCGACTAGCTGCCGTCCAAACGGGTTTTGGGTTTCTGGAATGGACAGTCAATTGTGGTTGCAGAGCAGAGACTCCACGAGGGGTTGCCAGCGAGCTTCAGGAGGAGTCCAACCTTGTGCAGGAGCAGGAGGAGGTACCGACCATGCGTACCACCCAGGGCAACACCGTCCGTGGTGGAGGCATTGGGTGCGACTGTTTTGGCTACGAATCAGTATCGCCAAGGCCTGGGGCATTCTGTGCAGGCACTGGCCAAGGCCCAGAGCAGGGTTGCTGTCTCACAGGCAACCGTGTGCCAGAGCCACCTGGACATCGCAGCTGCACTCCTGAGCGTGGCCCAGTCACAGCAGGCAATGGGAGGTGGCCCATACCCAGAGGGAGATGGCCCAGTCACTGGCTCATGTGACACAAACCCAGAAGGTGGTGGCACAGTCGCAGCATGATGCGGCGCAGTCCCAGACGGGGATGGTCCACTCCCTGTGCTCCATGGCTGCGAGCAGCAGACCCTGGTCAAGACCAGAGCGAGCCTCCAGGACTGGCAGCACCAGGTAGTGGGGAGCCTCGGGGTGCCTCCCCTTGTTCCCCTGTTCCATGGAGTAGACCAGGGGCCAGTGTGCCCTCCGAGGGAGGAGGAGGTGATGGGGCCCGTGCTGGTGACTCCTGCAGGGGAGGTTCCGGAACGCCTCAGCATCTCGGACTCCCCCCTCCCCCTCCAGTCCCTGGTGCATCAGGTGGGCAGATGGCAGAGCAGGGTGACACCACTCCACCGGGGGCATCCGAGCAGCTGCCGGGTCCATCCAGAAGACAGCTGCCAATGGGGACACAGATCACGGGGGTGGAATCACAGCAGGCCGCCTCCACTCCAGTTGTACCATCTGGAGAACCACCTAGACGTAGTGGTAGGGCACATAAGGCCAGAAAGTTAGACACCAGTTAAGTTGGCACAAGCGCAGGGCACAGTTCAGCCAAAGGGGCTAGGGCACGTATCTGTAAATATTTGTTTGCATTAAACACCTGTTATCACTGTTACAACCTGTCTTGGTGCCCTGTCAGATGGTGTGGGTGATGGGCTGGTCTGGGCTGGCTAGACGAGGTGGGGGGAATGGGCGGATGTTGCGGGTGGTCGGAGCTCCCCACCTACCGTCCCCCGGCCAGTTCACATGCAGGGATCGCCCAGGTGGACGGTGAAAAGTGCTACCGTGGGCAGGAGTCAGACGTTGTCAGACGATATGGAGCACCAGAGCGTGTTGTCATCATCCTCCATCCCATTGACCACACCCGCTGTTACTGCCATCCAGAGCCCCACCCTGTAGTGGGGCAGGTATGTATCATGGAGGGAGTTACAGGCAGGGGGTAGCTGGGGGGGGGGACCTGGAGGTAATCAGAGCGTCCTGTGTGCGTTGGCCCTGGAGCATGCGTCGTGTGGCCTCCCGTGCCTGCCTGCGCCCAATGTCCTGCCCACCCTCCCCTCCCCAGCATTTTCCTCCTCATCCAGCACGTCGCTCCTCTGCTGTGCGATGCTGTGGAGGACGCAGCAGGCCATCACGATGGAGACAACCCTCTCAACGCAATACTGGAGGGCAACTCCAGAGAGGGCGAGGAGCCTGAACCACATCTTCGGGAGGCTGAAGCACCACTCAATCACGCTCCTGGTCGCTGTATAGGCGTCCTTGCAGCGGGTCTCCGCATTTGTTTGTGGCCTCCGGGTAGGTGTCAACAACCACAGTGGATAACCCGTCGCCCAGGAGCCAACCCCCCAGCCGGGAGGGAGTGTCGAACATGTCCAGAGTCGCCAAGTGTGCCAGGATGAAGGTGTTGTGCACGCTACCTGGGTATCGGGCACAGAGGTGAATGATGCCCTGACGATGGTCACATATCATCCGCACGTTCATTGAGTGGAACCCCCTTCGGCTTGTGAAGACCGACCTGTCAATTGCAGGTGCTCGTAGGGGGACATGCATCTCGCCGATCACCCCCTGGGACATCCCATCAATGGCGGCGAACCCCACTGCCCGGGCACCCTGGTGGGCTTGGTCCACATTGAAATGGATGTATTGAGCCACCTGGGCATATAGGGCCTCCGTGACGGCGCAGTTGTACCTGTGCACCGAGGTCTGTGAGATCCCGACAGGTCCCCACTCGGCGCCTGGACGGACCCCGTAGCGTAAAAGCTCAGGGCGACGTCACCTTGACAGCCACCAGGAGCGGGTCTACCATAATCCCACGGTGCCAGGTGTGCCATCATCTGTCACTCTGCTCACCCGGAGTCTTCGACATGTCCCGTCTGGCAGGTCCTCGAATGACACATGTTGCCAGTACCCACAATGCCTTATGTGGCGCCTCCTTGGGATTTCCTCCTTGGCCTGTGGACCAGCCGGCTCTCCATCCTGGGCGGCTGCCTCCGGTTCCTCTGGGGTACGCTCCGCTGCTGCAGATTCCTCCTCCTCGAGCAACTCCAGCTTGTACAGCCGCAGGGCATCCCCCAGGGCTGCGGCGACCAGCAGGAAGGCCACCATTGCTGGTTGAATGCCAATATCCATTGTCTGCAGGGGGTGAAAGGTCGATATGTTAGCATGGTGCACACCCCGTGCCCAACCAGGTTCAATGGGCTACATGGTGGCATCGGTTGGCACTGCTGACTCTGCCCCACATGTTCCCACCCCCTCTATCCTTGCCCTCTGGCCCCGTCGGTGACTGGTACCGTGGGGGGCTGCTGGCGCAGGCACCTGTCCCTGATGCCAGGAGTACCGTTGGCTGGCACTGCCCTTGCCAGGGGTATGCTCCGCAGCCCCCGCCCCACACCCCCGAAGGGGCTACTGAGGGCGTTGCCTCAGGATGGGGTGGGGACACCCAAATGGCTGGTGTTCGACTGCAGAACCAGGGGCCAAGGTGGATGGTCGGTGGTTGCGCAGCAAGATGACTTCCTTACAGGCTGCGGTAAAGGCAGTCCATGCCTGGGCAATGCCCCAGTCCCGTAGGCGGTCAGTCCGGCCACTCGGCCTGTTCCCCTGTCACCCTCCTCTCCTCCAGTTGCTCCTCTGTGTCCTACCACCTCTCTCTCTCTCTCTCTCATCAGCCACCATGCCGGTTTCATGATTCTTAAAAGCACAAGTGAACTGCACCAAGAATCTTGGCCAATCGGAGGTGGAGAATCGCGGCGACCCCGGAGAATACCGGGTTCGGGCCCACTAATGATACGCAAATGTTGTTTACTGTGCGTGTGTTCCGGACCGCATTGACGCTGACGCAACTGCCGGAGAATCGCAATTTGGCGTCAAATCACCACCCGCCGCAATTTTGGCAGCGGAACCTATTCTTCACCAATCGCGCTTCCCGATTCCGCTGCCAGCGACGGAGAATCCCGCCCATGGTCTTTGGAGTTATGCGTAACTCTCGCCGATTAGACCACCCTGAATCGCACGTTACTCTTATTTTTTTTTTTAAATATGTTTTTGTTAAGAATTTTGCTATAACAATATTTTCCACCTTACGAACAACCCCCCCCCCCCCCCCCCCCCGCGCCGCGCCCCCCCCCCCGTAACAAAGAAAAGAAAAAGAACTCGCGTGGCAAGACATGAACATGGCAAGTCAATAAAATACAGAACTTTGTACATTGGATTCTTCCCGTACATGTCAGTTTCCGGATCATTCATGTATTTTCTTGCTCAAATGCCCCCCAGAGAAACCCCCCCCCCTCGGCCCCCCCCCCCCCCCCCCCCAACGAATGATGTCCCCCCGATCCCCCCCCCTCCCCCGGGTTGCTGCTGCTGTTCGACCTTCCTCTAGGAACGGTTGCCACCGCCTGTAGAACCCCTGCGCAGACCCTCAAGGCAAACTTTATCCTTTCCAACTTTATGAAGCCAGCCATATCATTTATCCAGGCCTCCACGCTGGGGGGCTTCGCCTCCTTCCACATTAGCAAGATCCTTCGCCGGGCTACTAGGGACGCAAAGTCTTTCGCCTCCTGCACTCCCGGCTCGTCCACTACTCCAAATAGTGCTAGCCCCCAGCTTGGCTGACCCGGACTTTCACCACCTTAGATACTGTTCCCGCAACTCCCCTCCAGAACCCCTCCAGTGCCGGGCATGACCAAAACATATGGACATGGTTCGCCGGACTTCCTGAGCACCTCCCACATCTGTCCTCCACCCCAAAGAACCTACTCAGCCTCGACCCGTCATACTCGCTCTGTGAACCACCTTAAATTGTATCAGGCTAAGCCTGGCACACGAGGAAGTGGAATTAACCCTACTTAGGGCTTCAGCCCACAGACCCTCCTCAATCTCCTCCCCCAACTCCTCTTCCCATTTACCCTTCAGCTCCTCTACCAAAGCCTCCCCCTTTCATCTCCTGGTATATCGCCGACACCTTGTCCTCTCCGACCCATACGCCCGAAATCGCCCTATCTTGAATCCCCTGTGCCGGGAGTAGCGGAAATTCCCTCACCTGCCGCCTCACAAACACCCTCACTTGCATGTACCTGAAAGCGTTCCCCGGGGGTAGCCCAAACTTCTCCTCCAGCGCCCCTAAACTTGCAAACGTCCCGTCAATGAACAGGTCCCCCATTCTTCTGATCCCTGCCCGATGCCAGCTCTGCAACCTCCCCTGTCCATCCTTCCTGGGACAAACCGATGGTTGTCTCTAATCGGGGACCACACCGAGGCTCCCGTCGCACCCCTGTGCCGTCTCCACTGCCCCCAGATCTTTAGCGTTGCCGCCACCACCGGGCTCATAGTGTACCTTGTCGGCGAGAGCAGCAGCGGTGCTGTCACCAGCGCTCCCAGGCTCGTTCCTTTGCAGGACGCCATCTCCAACCTCTTCCGCGCCGCCCCCTCTCCCTCCATCACCCACTTACTGATCATTGCCACGTTTGCTGCCCAATAATAACCACCCAAATTTGGCAACGCCAACCCGCCTCTATCTCTGCTACGCTCCAAGAACCCCCTCCTTACCCGTGGGGTCTTGCTCGCCCACACAAATCACGTAATGCTCCTGCTTACCCTCTTAAAAAAGGCATTAGTGATCACAATTGGGAGGCATTGGAATACAAACAGAAATCTCGGGAGGACCACCATTTTAACCGACTGTACCCTACCCGCCAGCGAGAGTGGCAACATGTCCCACCTTTTAAAATCCTCCTCCATCTGTTCCACCAGCCACGTCAAATTAAGTTTGTGCAGTGCCCCCCAGTTCCTAGCTACCTGGATCCCCAAGTATCGAAAGCTCCTTTCCGCCCTCCTCAACGGTAGGTCATCTATCCCTCTTCCCTGATCCCCCGGATGCACCACAAAGAGCTCACTCTTTCCCACATTGAGCTTATAGCCCGAAAAGTCCCCAAACTTCCGTAGGATCTGCATTACCTCAACCATCCCCTCCACTGGATCCGTCACATATAGCAACAGGTCGTCTGCATACAGCGACACTCAATGTTCCTCTCCCCCTCGAACCACCCCCTTCCATTTCCCCGACTCCCGTAACGCCATGGCCAAAGGTTCAATTACTAATGTGAACAGCAGAGGGGACAGGGGGCACCCCTGCCTCGTCCCTCGATACAGTCGGAAATACTCCGACCTCCGCCGGTTCGTGACCACACTCGCCACCGGGGCTCTATACAGGAGCTTAACTCAACTAATAAACCCTCCCCCGAACCCAAACCTCCTCAACACTTCCCAGAGATACTCCCACTCTACCTGATCAAAGGCCTTCTCCGCGTCCATGGCTGCCACTATCTCCGCTTCTCCCTCCACCGATGGCATCATTATCACATTTAGGAGCCTTCGTACATTAGTATTTAACTGCCTATCCTTTACGAATCCCGTCTGGTCCTCGTGAATCACCCCCGGGACACAGTCCTCAATCCTCATGGCCAACATTTTTGCCAGCAACTTAGCGTCTACATTAAGGAGCGAGATCTGTCTATACGACCCAAATTGCAGTGGGTCCTTATCCCGCTTCAAGATCAAAGAGATCGTCGCCTCCGACATTGTCGGGGGCAGGGTCCCCCCCCTCCCTTGATTCGTTGAAGGTCCTTACCAGCAACGGGGCTAACAGGTCTACATACTTCCTGTAGAACTCCACCGGGAACCCATCCGGCCCCGGGGCCTTCCCTGCCTGCATGCTCCCCAGTCCATTAGCCAGCTCCTCCACCCCAATTGGCGCCCCCAAACCAGCCACCTCCTGCTCCTCCACCCTCGGGAACCTCAACTGATCCAAGAATCGCCGCATCCCCTCTTTTCCCCCTGGGGGCTGGGACCTATACAGTTCCTCGTAAAAGGCCTTAAAAGCCTCATTCACTTTCACTGCACTCTGCATCGTAGTTCCCCTGCCATCTTTGACTCCACCTATTTCCCTCGCTGCCATCCTCTTACGGAGCTGGTGTGCCAGCATCCGGCTCGCCTTCTCCCCATATTCATATATCGCCCCCTGTGCCTTCCTCCACTGTGCCTCTGCCTTCCCTGTGGTCAACAGGTCAAACTCCGTCTGGGGACTTCGTCTCTCCCTGAGTAGTCCCTCATCAGGAGCCTCTGCATAGCTCCTGTCCACCCTTAAAATCTCCCCCTCTAACCTCTCCCTTTCCCTGCCATCTCTCTTCATCCTGTAAGCCCTGATGGAGATGAACTCTCCTGACCACCTCCTTCAGCGCCTCCCATACTACTCCCACCTGCACCTCCCCGTTGTCATTAGCCTCCAGATACCTTTCAATACACCCCCGCACCCTCCCGCACACTTCCTCGACTGCCAGCAGTCCCACATCCAACCTCCACAACGGGCGTTGGTCCCTCTCCTCCCCCAGCTCCAGCTCCACCCAGTGCGGGGCATGGTCTGAAATGGCTATGGCCGAATATTCCGTTCCCTCCACTTTCGGGATCAATGCCCTGCCCAGAACAAAAAAATCTATCCGGGAGTAGGCCTTATGCACGTGGGAGAAAAAAGAAAATTCTCTGGCCAAAGGCCTGGCAAATCTCCACGGATCTATTCCCCCCATCTGATCCATAAACCCCCTAAGCACCTTGGCCGCAGCCGGCCTCTTCCCCGTCCTAGATCTGGAGCGATCCAGTGCTGGGTCCAGCACCGTGTTAAAATCCCCACCCATTATCAAACTCCCTACCTCCAGGTCTGGAATACGCCCCAACATCCGTTTCATGAATCCAGCATCGCCCAGTTTGGGGCACATACATTCACCAGTACCACCTCCGTCCCCTGCAACCTACCACTCACCATCACATATCGGCCTCCCTTGTCCGCTACTATGTTCTTGGCCTCAAACGACACCCCCTTTCCCACCAGTATTGCCACCCCTCTGTTCTTCACATCCAGCCCCGAATGGAACACCTGTCCCACCCATCCCTTTCTTAACCTGACCTGATCTGCCACCTTCAAATGTGTCTGCTGAAGCATGACCACGTCTGCCTTCAGTCCCTTTAGGTACGCGAACACTCGGGCCCTCTTAACCGGCCCATTTAGGCCTCTCACATTCCACGTGATCAGCCGGATTGGGGGCCTACTCCCCCCCCCCGCCCCCGGACTAGCCATCTCCTCCTATTTTAGGCCAGTCCTGTGCTCGCGCCTCTCGCACCCTCCAGTCCCCCAGGCGGAGAACCCCCGCCGCGACCACCTCTTCCATTTTCAATTCCCCCTCGTACAGTGCAGCAGCAACCCTAGAATCCCCCCTCCCTCTCTCCCCCCTCTCTCCCTCCCCCCCCTCCCCCCCATGCTAGATCCACATCTAGCTCTTTTGCTCCCCCCATATTACTTCCATGAGTCAGCTGACTTCTGCTGACCCCGCCTTCCCGTTGATCTTGTCTCTCCTCCTCCTTACCTTCCTCCATCTCCCCCCCCCCCCCTTTTGGCGCGGGAAAACGCCCGCGCTTTCCTGAACCAGCCCCGCCCCCTGTGGCGCAGCTCCTATTGCGGCCATTATCCCAGTTCCCTCACCCCCGAGTCTCACCTCCCTCCAGCACCGACGCCCACATTCCCCATCATCATCATTTTGTCTACAGACAGGAAAAAAAGGAAATTTTAGGAATTTTAACCAGAACTCTACCCACATCCCCATCCATCATCCCACCCATGAAATATTCTTTACCCATATTTACAACTACATCCCCCCTCAGTTTGAGTCCAGTTTTTCCATCTGTATAAAGGTCCAAGCCTCTTCTGGCGTTTCAAAATAATGGTGTCTGTCCTGATAAGTGACCCACAGTCGCGCTGGCTGCAACATGCCGAACCGGACTCTTTTTCTATGCAGCACCGCCTTGGCCCGGTTGAAGCCAGCTCTCCTCTTTGCCACCTCCGCGCTCCAGTCCTGGTAAACTCGGATCACCGCGTTCTCCCATCTACTGCTCCGCACCTTCTTGGCCCATCTCAGCACACTTTCTTTGTCCGCGAAGCGATGGAACCTTGCCACTATCACCCTTGGCGGCTCATCAGCCTTGGGTCTCCTCGCCAGGACCGGGTGAGCCCCTTCCAGCTCCAGGGGGCTCGGAGAGGCCTCCGCTCCCATCAGCGAATGGAGCATCGTACTCACGTACGCCCCGGCATCAGCTCCCTCCACTCCTTCAGGAAGACCCAGAATCCGAAGGTTCTTCCTCCTCGACCTGTTCTCCAGGACCTCAATTCTCTCGGCCCACCTCCTGTGCACCGCCTCATGCGCCTCCATTTTTACCGCCAGGCCCAGGATCTCGTCCTCATTGGTATTCACTTTATCATTCACCTCACGAAGCTCCACCGCCTGGGCCTTCTGGGTCTCCTTCAGCCCCTCGATCGCCAACAGCATTGGCGCCAGCACCTCCTTTTTCAGCTCCTCCACACATCGCTTGAGGAACCCGGTGCTGGTCTGGCCCCCACGCTGCCCGCTCTCCGCCCTCCGCCATCTTGCCTTTTTCCCCTCGTTTTGGTCTCTGCTCCAGGGCCCCTTTTCTCGTCGTTCCAACGCTGATCTCACTGCACCTTCCCACACGGGATTAAATCGAAAAAAGTTCCGTTGGGGCTCCTCTAGAGAGCCCGAAAGTCCGTTGTCGCGGGAGCTGCCGAAACGTGCGGCTTAGCTCTGCATCGCTGCAACCGGAAGTCTCGCACGTTACTCTTATAAAGCGCTGCCTTTGCCTGTTAAAGGCCGCCCGCGCTTTGCTAACTCCACCATGGCGTCCTGGTATATACGAATACCACTGTCTTCCTACCTCACCTCCCAATTCTGCTTGGCTCATCTCAATTCTCCTTCATCTGAAAGCTGTGAAAACAGACTATTCACAGCACTCGGTGGCCCATTCGCCTTTGGCTTTGGCTAGTGACCGATGAGCCTGATCCAGCTCAATGACAGAGGTGTTCTCCTCCCCCAACAACTTGTTGAACATCTATGAAAAGTACTCCAGCGGCCTCCGCCCCTCAGGCAAACTCACGATTTGAAGCTGACCTGTTCTCCAGATCCTCCATTTTGGCTCTCAATCCTTATTACTTACCTCCAACTTACGAAGCTCCTCTCCCATTGAGGCAAGTTGGTCACTGTGCCATAACAATGCCTCCTCCACCCCGTTCAACAACTCTCCACACCTCTGTCAACGACTTTCCAAGAGCCTCCTTTATCGGTGCCAACTTTTCGTCCGCCAACTTTTCGTCCACCAACTGTTTGAGCGTTCCCATTATCCCGTTCCCATGCCCCTCAAACTCCACCGCCATCACCTAGGCCAGTGTGTCCACCATAATGGGCTCAGCCTCTCCTGATGAGCTTGACCCCACCATCTTTCCTCTCACACATCTCCGCAACGAACCCAAGCTCTCAGGCGGACTAGCCCTCCTTTCTTTTCAGCTGGGTTCTTCCGTTGGGATTTCAACATCCTCCAAGTACTACAACTCTTCTGAAGGCCAATCATATAAAATTTCCCCAGAAATCTAGATGAAAAGTGCCAAAAAAATGAAAGCTCCAGCAGGAGCCACCCAACATGTGACCTCCATCTGCATGTTACACCCGAAAGTCCTGTGTGCATGTTTCTATCTGTGCATGTGCGGTGAATGCATAATTAGTGATAATTCACCAGTGCACTATGTTATGTTGTTAACCCTGTGGGCTCTACCTCTGGGCCATTGTGTGGCTTTTCCCATGGGGAGATGTTGGGGCATGTACGGGCTCTGCCCATGGCCCCACCCCCTTTACAGGAAGTATAAGAGCTGCTGACCTGCAGGGCCACCTTCAGTGTTGTACCGGTCACAGGCAGGCTCAGTTCTAAGCTGATTAAAACCACGGTTTACTTCTCCACGTGTCTTCGAGTGAATTGATGGTCGCACCAGTATGATTCTGTGTGTGTTTATTCTGAGAGTGCCTGTGTTTGTTTCTTTGTAACAATAATAATCTTTATCAGTGTCACAAGTAGGTTTACATTAACACTGCAATGAAGTTACTGTGAAAATCCCAGCGTCACCGCACTCCGGAGCGTGTTCGGGTACACTGCGGGAGAATTCAGGATGTCCAATTCACCTTACAACACGTCTTTCGGGATTTGTGGGAGGAAACCGGAGCACCCGGAGGAAATCCACGCAGACACCGGGAGAACATGCAGACTCTGCACAGACAGCGACGGGAATCGAATCCAGGTACCTGGCGCTGTGAAGAACTGTGCTAACCACTGTGCTACCGTGCTGC
The DNA here is from genome assembly GCF_047496885.1 of Scyliorhinus torazame. Classification (NCBI taxonomy): domain Eukaryota; kingdom Metazoa; phylum Chordata; class Chondrichthyes; order Carcharhiniformes; family Scyliorhinidae; genus Scyliorhinus; species Scyliorhinus torazame. Next base: position 104,455,245 of record NC_092718.1, on the reverse strand, counting down.
CCATTGTTTCCATGTCTATGTTTTCATTTCTGTGTCTGTGTTTGTTTCTGTGTATGTTTGTGTGTGTGCATCTGTGTGCCTGTGGTTATTCTGTGGGAACGCTTGTTTCTGACAATGTGTATTTCGTTCTGAATATTTGTGTGGTTTTTTTTCAGTGTTTTTCGATATCTTTGTGTGTGTGTGCTTGTTTCTGCGTTTAGTTGTGTGTGTTTGTACTGTGTGTGTTTGTACTGTCTGTTTTTCTGTTTCTGTGTGTGGTTTTGTGTGTGCGTTTGAATCTGTGTATGTTTGTGTATGTGTTTCTGTTTATGCGCATGTTTGCGTGTGTGTGTGCTTGTTTCTGCATGTGTTTCTGTTCCTGTGTATGTTTGGGTGTGTGTTTCGTCTGTCTGTGTGTATTTCTGTGTATTTGTTTCTGTGAGTGCCTGTGTTTGTTTCTGTGTATTTCTGTTTCTGTGTATGTTTGTGAGTATATTTTTTCTGTGTACGTTTCTAATTCTGTGTCTGCATGCGTGTTTGTGAGTGCTTGTTTCTGTGTATGTGTGTTGCTGTGTATGATTTTCTGTGTGCATCTGTATTTTTCTGTGAGTGTGTGTGTTTCTGTGTATGTTTGTTTGTTTCTGTGTATGTGATTATTTGTTTTTGTATGTGTGCATTTTCCAGTGTATGGTTGGGTGTGTTGGTTTCTTTGTATGTTTATGTGCGTGTTTGTTGCTGGGTGTGTGTGTTTCTGTCTATGTTTGTGTGTGTGTAAGTTTCTGAGTGTGTATGTTTCTGTCTATGCTTATGTGTGTACTTATTTCTGACAGTATTTATGTTTGTTTCTGTGTGTGTGCATGCAGCAGCGTATATTTCTGTGCTTGTTTCTCTGTGTTTTTTTTACTGTATGTGTGCACATTTCTGTGCATGTTCATGTTGTATGTGTGTGTGTGTGTGTGTTTCTGTTTAGAACATAGAAAACATAGAAAAATACAGCACAGACCAGGCCCTTCGGTCCACGATAATCATAGATTATCATAGAATTTACAGTGCAGAAGGAGACCACCCGGCCCATCGAGTCTGCACCGGCTCTTGGAAAGAGCACCCTACCCAAGGTCAACACCTCCACCCTATCCCCACAACCCAGCAACCCCACCCAACACTAAGGGCAATTTTGGACACTAAGGGCAATTTAGCAAGGCCAATCCACCTAACCTGCACATCTTTGGACTGTGGGAGGAAACCGGAGCACCCGGAGGAAACCCACGCAGACGCAGGGAGAACGTGCAGACTCCGCACAGTCAGTGACCCAAGCCAGGAATCGAACCTGGGACCCTGGAGCTGTGAAGCAATTGTGCTATCCACAATGCTACCGTGCTGCCCTTAAGAACAACTTGATCTACACTATATCATTTTATCGTAATCCATGTACCTATCCAATAGCTGCTTGAAGGTCCCTAATGTTTCCGACTCAACTACTTCCACAGGCAGTGCATTCCATGCCCCCACTACTCTCTGGGTAAAGAACCTACCTCTGACATCCCCCCCTATATCTTCCACCTTTCACCTTAAATTTATGTCCCCTTGTAATGGTTTGTTCCACCCGGGGAAAAAGTCTCTGACTGTCTACTCTATCTATTCCCCTGATCATCTTATAAACCTCTATCAAGTCGCCCCTCATCCTTCTCCGTTCTAATGAGAAAAGGCCTAGCACCCTCAACCTTTCCTCGTAAGACCTACTCTCCATTCCAGGCAACATCCTGGTAAATCTTCTTTGCACCTTTTCCAAAGCTTCCACATCCTTCCTAAAATGAGGCGACCAGAACTGTACACAGTACTCCAAATGTGGCCTTACCAAAGTTTTGTACAGCTGCATCATCACATCACGGCTCTTAAATTCAATCCCTCTGTTAAAGAACGCTAGCACACCATAGGCCTTCTTCACAGCTCTATCCACTTGAGCGACAACTTTCAAAGATGTATGAACATAGACCCCAAGATCTCTCTGCTCCTCAACATTGCCAAGAATCTACCGTTAACCCTGTATTCCGCATTCATATTTGTCCTTCCAAAATGGACAACCTCACACTTTTCAGGGTTAAACTCCATCTGCCACCTCTCAGCCCAGCTCTGCATCCTATCTATGTCTCTTTGCAGCCGACAACAGCCCTCCTCACTATCCACAACTCCACCAATCTTCGTATCGTTTGCAAATTTACTGACCCACCCTTCAACTCCCTCATCATCTCCACATCATCCCTCATCCAAGTCATTAATGAAAATCACAAACAGCAGAGGACCCAGAACTGATCCCTGCGGTACGCCACTGGTAACTGGGATCCAGGCTGAATATTTGCCATCCACCACCACTCTCTGACTTCGATCGGTTAGCCAGTTTGTTATCCAACTGGCCAAATTTCCCACTATCCCATGCCTCTTTACTTTCTGCATAAGCCCACCATGGGGAACCTTATCAAATGCCTTACTAAAATCCATGTACACTACATCCACTGCTTTACCTTCATCCACATGCTTGGTCACCTCCTCAAAGAATTCAATAAGACTTGTAAGGCAAGACCTACCCCTCACAAATCCGTGCTGACTATCCCTAATCAAGTAGTGTCTTTCCAGATGCTCAGAAATCCTGTCCTTCAGTACCCTTTCCATTACTTTGCTGACCACCGAAGTAAGACTAGCTGGCCTGTAATTCCCAGGGTTATCCCTAGTCCCTTTTTTGAACAGGGGCACGACATTCGCCACTCTCCAATCCCCTGGTACCACCCCTGTTGACAGTGAGGATGAAAAGATCATTGCCAACGGCTCTGCAATTTCATCTCTTGCTTCCCATAGAATCCTTGTTTCTTGTGTGTGTGTTTCTGTTTCTTGTATATGTGCTTGCTTCTGTGTATTTCTTTTTCTTAATTCATTTATGAGATGTGGGCTTCGCTGGTTAGGCCAGCATTTATTGTCCATCCCTAGTTGCCCTTCAGAAGGTGGTGGTGAGGTGCCTTCTTGAACCGCGGCAGTCCTTGAGGTGTAGGTACACCCACTGTGCTGTTAGGGAGGGAGTTCCAGGATGTTGCCCCAGCAACAGTGAAGGAACGATGATATATTTCCAAGTCAGGGTGGTGACTTGGACAGGAAGCTCCAGGTGGTGGGGTTCCCAGGTATCTGCTGCTCTTCTCCTTCTAGATGGTAGTGGTCGTGGGTTTGGAAGGTGCTGTCTTAGGAACGTTGGTGAGTTACTGCAGTGCATCTTGTAGATGGTGCACACGGCTGCCACTGTTCGTCGGTGGTGGAGAGTTTGAATGTTTGTGGAAGGGGGAGCAATCAAGCGGGACTGCTTTGTCCTGGATGGTGTGGAGCCTCTTGAGTGTTGTTGGAGCTGCACTCACCCAGGCAAATGGAGAGTATTCCACTATTTTCACAGTAACTTCATTGCAGTGTTAATTTAAGCCTGCTTGTGACACCAGTAAAAATTATTATTACTCTCCTGACTTGTACCATGTTGATGGTGGACAGACTTTGGGGGTTCAGGAGGTGAGTTACTTGCCATAGGATTCATAGCCTTTGACATGCCCTGGTAGCCACAGTATTAATGTGGCTAGTCCAGTTCAGTTTCTGATCAATGGTAACCCCCAGGATGCTGATTGTGGGGATTCAGCGATGGTAATGCCATTGAATGTCAAAGGGTGATGGTTAGATCCTCTCTTGTATGAGATGGCCATTGTCTGTTACTTGTGGGGCGCGAATCTAACTTGCCACTTGTCAGCCCAAGCTTGGATATTGTCCAGGCCTTGCTGCATTTGGATATGGACCGCTTCATTATCTGAGGAGTCACGAATGGTGCTGAACATTGTGCAGTCCGCAAACATCCCCACTTCTGACCTTGGACACTCTCTGAGGAACTCCTGCAGCGATGTCCTGGAACTGAGGTGATTGACCTCCAACCACCACAATCATCTTCCTTTGTGCCAGGTATGACTTCAACCAATGGAGAGCTTTCCCCCTGATTTCCATTGATTCCAGTTTTTGTAGGACTCCTTGATGCCATGCTTAGTCAAAGGCTACCTTGATGCCAAGGGCAGTCACTCTCACCTCACCTCTGGCATTCAGCTCTTTTGTCCATGTTTGAACCAAGGCTGTAATGAGGTCAGGAGCTGAGTGACGCTGGTGGAACCCAAACTGAGTGTCTGCGAACAGATTATTGCTGAGTAAGTGCCGCTTGAGAGCACTGTTGATGACTCCTTCCATCACTTTGCTGATGATGGAGAGTAGACTGATGGGGCAATAATTGGCTGTGTTGGATTTGTCCTGTTTCTTGTGTACAGGACACACCTGGGCAATTTTCCACATTGCCGGGTAGATACCAGTGTTGTAGCTGTACTGGAGCAGCTTGGCTAGGGGTGCAGCAAGTTCTGGAGCACAAGTTTTCAGTAATATTGCTGGGATATTGTCAAGGCCCATAGACCTTTTAGTATCCAGTGCCTTCAGCCATTTCTTGATATCAGGTGGAGTGAATCGCATTGGTTGGACACTAACATCTGTGATGCTGGGACCTCCGGAGGAGACTGTGATGGATCGTCCACTCAGCACTTCTAGCTGAAGATTGTGGCGAATGCCTCAGTCTTGTCTTTTGAACATTGTGCTGGGCTCCTCCAGCATTGAAGATGGGGATATTTGTGGAGCCTCCTCCTCCTCCAATGAGTTGTTTAATTGTCCACCACCATTCACAGCTGAATGTGGCAGGACTGCACTTAGATCTGATGTGTTGGTTATGGAATTGCTTCGCTCTGCCTATTACTTGCTGCTTATGATGTTTGGCAGACAAATAGTCCCGTGTTGTAGCTTCACCAGGTCGACACCTCATTTTTCGTTATGCCTGGTGTTGCTCTTGGCGTGCTCTCCTGTACTCTTCCTTGAACCAGGGTTGATCCCCTGGCTTGGTCATAATGGCAGAGTGGTGGAGATACCAGGCTATGAGGTTACAGATTGTGGTTGAGTCCAATTCTGCTGCTGCTGATGGCGCACAGCGCCTCATGGATGCCCCGTCTTCAGTTGCTTGATCTGTTTGAAGTCTATCCCATTTATCTCAGTAGTAGCGCCACTGAGTGCGTGTTTCTGTGAATGTGCGTGTGTGGCTGTGTATGTTTTTGTGTGTGTGACTGTTTTTTTTTGTGTATGTGCGTGTTTCTGTGCATGTTTGTGAATGTTTGTTTCTGTGTGTGTGTGTTCCAGTGTATGGTTGTGTGTGTGTTTGTTTATTTCTGTGTATGTCTGTTTCTTGGTATGTTTGTGCTTGTTTTTTTCTGCTTGCGTTTGTTTCTGTCTGTTTATGTGTGTGTGCGTATGTTTCTAAATGTGTGTGTTTCTGTGTATGTTTATGTGTGTGTTTTTGTTTCTGTGTGTACTTATTTCTGAGATTACCTATGTTTGCTTCTGAGCGTATGTGTTTGTGTGTGGGTATTTCTGTGTATGTTTGTGCGTGTTTTCTTACTGTAGGTGTGCATGTTGTGTGTTTGTTTCTGTGTGTGTTTTTCTGTTCCTGTATATGTTTGTGTGCTTGTGTTTCTTTCTGTGCATATCTTTGCTTCTGTGTATGTTTGTGTGGGTATGTTTCTGTATATGTTTGTCTGTATGTGTTTGCTTGTTTCTGTGTGCTTGTTTCTGGTTATGTTTCACTGTATGTGCATGTGTGTTTGTATGTTTCTGTGTGTGTGTTTGTTTCTGCATATGTTTCTATTTCGGTGTATGTTTCTGTGTGTGTTTGTTTCTGCTTGTGTTTGGTTCCTCTGTATGCTTCTGTATGTGTTTGTGAGTGTGCTTGTTTCGGTGTATGTAAGTTGTGCTGTCTGTTTGTTTGTGTGTTTTAGTGTGTTTGTGTGGCTTTTTCTGTATGTGTGTGTGTTTGTGCATGTGCTTGTTTCTGTGTGCATGTTCCAGTGTATGATTGTGTGTGTTTATTGCTGTGTGTGTTTCTGTGGATTTTTGTGTGTGTGTTTGTTTCTGAGAGTACCTATGTTTGTTTGCGTGTGTGTGTGTTTCTATTTGTGTCTGTGCTTTACTGTATGTGTGCATGTGTCTGTGCATGTTTGTGTATTGGCTTCTGCGTGTGGTTTTAGTTCAGTGTGTGTGTGTGTGTGTGTGTGTGTGCTTGTTTCTGTATATGTTTGGATTGGATTGGATTGGATTTGATTTATTGTCACATGTACCGAGGTACAGTGAAAAGTATTGTTCTCGTACAGTCCAGAGAGATCATAGGACATCCATAAATACGCAATGTAAATACATAGGCACTTGCATCAGGTGAGCATACAGAGCGTAGTACTACTCGGTAGAGAAGATATGTGAAGAGATGAGTTCAGTCCATAAGAGGGTCATTCAGGAGTTTGGTAACAGCGGGGAAGAAGCTGTTTTGGAAACTGTTCCTGCGTATTCTCAGACTTTTATCCCCTGCCCATTGGAAGAAGTTAGAAGAAAGAATAATCCGGGTAAAGGATAATAACTTACCTTGCAGGGGCAATCACTTGGAGTTCCAGCGGGAGCGGAGTACAGAGGCTGCTGGTGGGTGAGTATTGAAGTTTAAAATAACTTACCTTGTAGGAGCATCTCTTGGAGTTTCAGCGGGAGCGGAGTGCGGGGGCTGCTGGTGGGTGAGTATTGAAGTTTAAAATAGCTTACCTTGTAGGAGCATCTCTTGGAGTTTCAGCGGGAGCGGAGTGCGGGGGCTGCTGGTGGGTGAGTATTTAAGTAAACACTTACCTGGTCCCGTTTCTGTTCCTCTTTGCTGCTGTTGGTTTTTTAAAAAATTTATTTTTTAAGGCGGGAACAGGAAGTTCGACCCGCGGACTTCTGGGAAGTCCCTCACCAATAAATTCTGGTGGAGAGGACACTACACGTGTAGTGTCTCCCACCCGCCCTCCTCCTCTAACCTAATAATAAAACCCATTGGTGTGAGGTAAGTACCATATTGTATTATTATTATTTTTTTTTTAAAATTTAGTTGTTAGCCAGATCTTGGTTGAGAGTTAGAGGGATGGCAGGGAAGGGAGTGCAATGTTCCTCCTGCAGGATGTTTGAGGTGAGGGATGCCGTTGGTGTCCCTGCTGATTTTACCTGCAGGAAGTGCTGCCATCTCCAGCTCCTCCAAGACCGAGTTAGGGAATTGGAGCTGGAGTTGGAAGAACTTCGGATCATTCGGGAGGCAGAAGGGGTCATAGATAGCAGCTTCAGGGAATTAGTTACACCAAAGATTGGAGATAGATGGGTAACTGTAAGAGGGACTGGGAAGAAGCAGTCAGTGCAGGGATCCCCTGCGGTCGTTCCCCTGAGAAACAAGTATACCGCTTTGGATACTTGGGGGGGGGGGGAATTACCGGGGTAAGCCATGGAGTACGGGCCTCTGGCACGGAGTCTGTCTCTGTTGCTCAGAAGGGAAGGGGGGAGAGGAGCAGAGCATTAGTAATTGGGGACTCGATAGTCAGGGGCACAGATAGGAGATTTTGTGGGAGCGTGAGAGACTCACGTTTGGTATATTGCCTCCCAGGTGCAAGGGTACGTGATGTCTTGGATCGTGTTTTCCGGGTCCTTAAGGGGGAGGGGGAGCAGCCCCAAGTCGTGGTCCACATTGGCACTAATGACATAGGTAGGAAAGGGGACAAGGATGTCAGGCAGGCTTTCAGGGAGCTAGGATGGAAGCTCAGAACTAGAACAAACAGAGTTGTTATCTCTGGGTTGTTGCCCGTGCCACGTGATAGTGAGATGAGGAATAGGGAGAGAGAGCAATTAAGCACGTGGCTACAGGGATGGTGCAGGCGGGAGGGATTCAGATTTCTGGATAACTGGGGCTCGTTTTGGGGAAGGTGGGACCTCTACAGACAGGATGGTCTACATCTGAACCTGAGGGGCACAAATATCCTGGGAGGGAGATTTGTTAGTGCTCTTTGGGGGGGGTTTAAACTAATGCAGCATGGGAACCTGGATTGTAGTTTTAGGGTATGGGAAAATGAGAGTATAGAGGTCAGGAGCACAGATTTGACGTCGCAGGAGGGGGCCAGTGTTCAGGTAGGTGGTTTGAAGTGTGTCTACTTCAATGCCAGGAGTATACGAAATAAGGTAGGGGAACTGGCAGCATGGGTTGGTACCTGGGACTTCGATGTTGTGGCCATTTCGGAGACATGGATAGAGAAGGGACAGGAATGGATGTTGCAGGTTCCGGGGTTTAGGTGTTTTAGTAAGCTCAGAGAAGGAGGCAAAAGGGGGGAGGTGTGGCGCTGATAGTCAAGAGCAGTGTTACGGTGGCGGAGAGGATGCTAGATGGGGACTCATCTTCCGAGGTAGTATGGGCTGAGGTTAGAAACAGGAAAGGAGAGGTCACCCTGTTGGGAGTTTTCTATAGGCCTCCAAATAGCTCTAGGGATGTAGAGGAAAGGATGGCGAGGATGATCCTGGATAAGAGCGAAAGTAACAGGGTAGTTATTATGGGAGACTTTAACTTTCCAAATATTGACTGGAAAATATATAGTTCGAGTACATTAGATGGGTCGTTTTTTGTATTGTGTGCAGCAGTGTTTCCTGACACAATATGTTGACAGGCCAACAAGAGGCGAGGCCACGTTGGATTTGGTTTTGGGTAATGAACCTGGCCAGGTGTTGGATTTGGAGGTAGGAGAGCACTTTGGGGACAGTGACCACAATTCGGTGACGTTTACGTTAGCGATGGAAAGGGATAAGTATACACCGCAGGGCAAGAGTTATAGCTGGGGGAAGGGCAATTATGATGCCATTAGACGTGACTTGGGGGGATAGGTTGGAGAAGTAGGCTGCAAGTGTTGGGCACACTGGATAAGTGGAGCTTGTTCAAGGATCAGCTACTGTGTGTTCTTGATAAGTACGTACCGGTCAGGCAGGGAGGAAGGCGTAGAGCGAGGGAACCGTGGTTTACCAAAGAAGTGGAATCTCTTGTTAAGAGGAAGAAGGAGGCCTATGTGAAGATGAGGTGTGAAGTTTCAGTTGGGGCGATGGATAGTTACAAGGTAGCGAGGAAGGATCTAAAGAGAGAGCTAAGACGAGCAAGGAGGGGACATGAGAAGTATTTGGCAGGTAGGATCAAGGAAAACCCAAAAGCTTTCTATAGGTATGCCTGGAATAAGCGAATGACTCGGGTAAGAGTAGGACCAGTCAAGGACAGGGATGGGAAGTTGTGTGTGGAGTCTGAAGAGATAGGCGAGATACTAAATGAATATTTTTCGTCAGTATTCACTCAGGAAAAAGATAATGTTGCGGAGGAGAATGCTGAGACCCAGGCTATTAGAATAGATGGCATTGAGGTACGTAGGGAAGAGGTGTTGGCAATTCTGGACAGGGTGAAAATAGATAAGTCCCCGGGGCCTGATGGGATTTATCCTAGGATTCTCTGGGAGGCCAGGGAAGAGATTGCTGGACCTTTGGCTTTGATTTTTATGTCATCATTGGCTACAGGAATAGTGCCAGAGGACTGGAGGATAGCAAATGTGGTCCCTTTGTTCAAAAAGGGGAGCAGAGACAACCCCGGCAACTATAGACCGGTGAGCCTCACGTCTGTAGTGGGTAAAGTCTTGGAGGGGATTATAAGAGACAAGATTTATAATCATCTAGATAGGAATGATATGATCAGGGCTAGTCAGCATGGCTTTGTAAAGGGTAGGTCATGCCTCACAAACCTTATCGAGTTCTTTGAGAAGGTGACTGAACAGGTAGACGAGGGTAGAGCAGTTGATGTGGTGTATATGGATTTCAGTAAAGCATTTGAGAAGGTTCCCCACGGTAGGCTATTGCAGAAAATACGGAGGCTGGGGATTGAGGGTGATTTAGAGATGTGGATCAGAAATTGGCTAGCTGAAAGAAGACAGAGGGTGGTGGTTGATGGGAAATGTTCAGAATGGAGTTCAGTTACAAGTGGCATACCTCAAGGATCTGTTCTGGGGCCATTGCTGTTTGTCATTTTTATCAATGACCTAGAGGAAGGCGCAGAAGGGTGGGTGAGTAAATTTGCAGACGGCACTAAAGTCGGTGGTGTTGTCGACAGTGTGGAAGGATGTAGCAGGTTACAGAGGGACATAGATAAGCTGCAGAGTTGGGCTGAGAGGTGGCAAATGGAGTTTAATGTAGAGAAGTGTGAGGTGATTCACTTTGGAAGGAATAACAGGAATGCGGAATATTTGGCTAATGGTAAAGTTCTTGGAAGTGTGGATGAGCAGAGGGATCTAGGTGTCCATGTCCATAGATCTCTGAAAGTTGCCACCCAGGTTGATAGGGTTGTGAAGAAGGCCTATGGAGTGTTGGCCTTTATTGGTAGAGGGATTGAGTTCCGGAGTCAGGAGGTCATGTTGCAGCTGTACAAAACTCTGGTACGGCCGCATTTGGAGTATTGCGTACAGTTCTGGTCACCGCATTATAGGAAGGACGTGGAGGCTTTGGAGCGGGTGCAGAGGAGATTTACCAGGATGTTGCCTGGTATGGAGGGAAAATCTTATGAGGAAAGGCTGATGGACTTGAGGTTGTTTTCGTTGGAGAGAAGAAGTTTAAGAGGAGACTTAATAGAGGCATACAAAATGATCAGGGGGTTAGATAGGGTGGACAGTGAGAGCCTTCTCCCGCGGATGGAAATGGCTGGCACGAGGGGACATAGCTTTAAACTGAGGGGTAATAGATATAGGACAGAGGTCAGAGGTAGGTTCTTTACGCAAAGAGTGGTGAGGCCGTGGAATGCCCTACCTGCAACAGTAGTGAACTCGCCAACATTGAGGGCATTTAAAAGTTTATTGGATAAGCATATGGATGATAATGGCATAGTGTAGGTTAGATGGCTTTTGTTTCGGTGCAACATCGTGGGCCGAAGGGCCTGTACTGCGCTGTATCGTTCTATGTTCTATGGGTGGGAGGGGTCTCTGATTATGCTGCCCGCTTTCCCAAGGCAGCGGGAAGTGTAGACAGACTCAATGGATGGGAAGCGGTTTTGCGTGATGGATTGGGCTGTGTTCACGACTCTCTAGTTTCTTACGGTCTTGGGTCGAACAGTTGCCATACCAAGCTATGATGCAGCCAGATTTATTTGTGTATGATTGTTTCTCTGTGTGCATTTATCTGATTCTGTGTATGTTTGTATGTGTTTGTTTCTGTGTGTTTCTGTGCCTGTGTATGCTTGTGTGTTTCTTTTTGTGTTTGTGTTTGTTTCTGTGTATATTTGTGTGTGCATGTTTCTGTGTATGCGTGTGTTAATTTCTGTGTGTTTTTTGCTGTATGTGTGCGTGTTCCTGTGCATGTTTGTTTGTGTTTATGTGTATGTTTGTGTGTGTTTGTTTCGGCGTGTGTTTCTGACTCCGAGTATGTTTGTGTGTGGTTGATTGTTTCTCCGTGCGTATTTCTGATTCTGTGTATGTTTGTATGTGTTTGTTTCTGCATGTGTTTTTCTTTCTGTGTATCATAGAATTTACAGTGCAGAAGGAGGCCATTCGGCCCATCGAGTCTGCACCGGCTCTTGGAAAGAGCTCCCTACCCAAGGTCCACACCTCCACCCTATCCCCATAACCCAGTAACCCCACCCAACACTAAGGGCAATTTATCATGGCCAATCCACCTAACCTGCACATCTTTGGACTGTGGGAGGAAACCGGAGCACCCGAAGGAAACCCACGCGCACACGGGGAGGATGTGCAGACTCCGCACAGACAGTGACCCAAGCCGGAATCGAACCTGGGACCCTGGAGCTGTGAAGCAATTGTGCTACCCACAATGCTACCATGCTACCTATGTTTGCATGTTTGTGTTGCTTTCTGTGTGTGTTGGCTTCTGTGAGTATGTTTCTGTGTGTGTGTTTTTTGTTTCTGTGTGCATATTTTTGGTAATAATAATCTTTATTAGTGCCACAAATAGGCTTACATTAACACTGCAATGAAGTATGTTGGTATGTGTGTTTCTGTGTATGGGTGTGTGTGTGTGTTTCTGTGTATGGGTGTGTGTGTGTGTTTCTGTGTATGGGTGTGTGTGTGTGTTTCTGTGTATGGGTGTGTGTGTGTGTTTCTGTGTATGGGTGTGTGTGTGTGTTTCTGTGTATGGGTGTGTGTGTGTTTCTGTGTATGGGTGTGTGTGTGCGTGTTTCTGTGTATGGGTGTGTGTGTGTGTTTCTGTGTATGGGTGTGTGTGTGTGTTTCTGTGTATGGGTGTGTGTGTGTGTTTCTGTGTATGGGTGTGTGTGTGTGTTTCTCTGCATGGGTGTGTGTGTGTGTTTCTGTGTATGGGTGTGTGTGTGTGTTTCTGTGTATGGGTGTGTGTGTGTGTTTCTGTGTATGGGTGTGTGTGTGTGTTTCTGTGTATGGGTGTGTGTGTGTGTTTCTGTGTATGGGTGTGTGTGTGTGTTTCTGTGTATGGGTGTGTGTGTGTGTTTCTGTGTATGGGTGTGTGAGTGTGTTTCTGTGTATGGGTGTGTGTGTGTGTTTCTGTGTATGTTTGTTTCTGTTTGTGTATTTCTTTCTGAATGTTTATGTGTGTGTTTGTTTAAGTGTGTTTCGATATCTTTGTATGCGTGTGTGTGCTTGTTTCTGCATTTGGTTGTGTGTGTTTGTACTGCATGTAGTGATTGTCTGTGCATGTGTGTGTTTGTTTCTGTCTGTGCTTTTCTGTTTCTGTGTATGATTGTGTGTATATGTGTGTTTGTTTCTGTGGATGGGCATGATTATTTCTTTGTGTGCATGTTGCAGTATATGTTGTGTGTGTGTTTGCTTCTCTGTGTGGGTGTGTTTGTTTCTGCATGTCAGTGTTAATGAGTATGTTTGTGTGTGTGTGTATGTATGTGTTCGGTTCTCTGTGTATGTTTTCTTCCCTGGGTGTCCACGTTTCTGTGGAGATTTGTGTGTGCACTTATTTGTGTGTGTTTGTTTCTGTATCTGTGGGTGTTTATTTCTCTGGACGTGTGTATTTGTTTCAGTGTAAGTTTCTGTGTGTTTGTTTCTGTGTGTGTTTGTTTCTGTGTGTGTTTGTTTCTGTGTATGTTTGTTTCTGTGTATGTTTGTGTGTATGATTGTTTTTCTGAGCGTGGTATCTGATTTTGCATGTTTGTATGTGTTTGTTTTTGCATGTTTGTGTGTTTGTTTCTCTGTGTGTTTTTCTGTTTCTGTGTATGATTGTGTGTGTTTGTTTCTGCATATGCGTGTGATAATTTCTTCATGTCTATGTTGCAATGTATGTTTGTGTGTGTCTGTTTGCTTCTGTGAGTGGGTGTGTTTGTTTATGTGTGTGTGAGTAGCATGGTAGCATAGTGGTTAGCACTATGACTTCACAGCACCAGGGTCCCAGGTTTGATTCCCGGCTTGGGTCACTGTCTGTGTGGAGTCTGCATGTTCTCCCCGTGTCTGCGTGGGTTTCCTCCAGGTGCTCCGGCTTCCTCCCACAAGTCCCTAAAGCCATGCTGTTAGGTAATTTGGACATTCTGAATTCTCCCTCTGTGTACCCGATATTGCTGATTTTGCCTTAGTTTAATTGCTCTGTTCTATCACCTTTGCTCTCGAGTCGCCAGGTATCTTTCTGATACCGCCACGTGGTTCAAGTCCGAGTAATGATCAATAATCCAATACACCGATTAGTAAGATTTAAATCAACGCACATTTATTATACACAGTAATCATGACTCGTGCACAAATTCTACGTTTAAGCTACTTCTACAACTAACAGGCCGATACTTAACTTGGAACTGGCCCACCAGGTCAGGGGAACAAATGGCCGTTTGTTCGGGTTCTGAGCCTGCGGGATTCAAAGTTGGTACAGATTGATAGCCAGGAGCGCCTATCTCGTAGCGAGTGTTGGAGTAAGACTTACAGTTTTCGACCAGCTGCTGAAGAGTGAGGAGCTGGCGAAGCGGTCGTGAAGAGCTGAAGAGCTGGAGAAGAGAGCGACTTGAACTTGGGGTTCAATTCTTATAGTCCCCAGGGGCGTCCTGCCTTTCGGGGCGGACCCTGTACCTGGTCCCAAGTGATTGGTCTTTGTCCCAATCGCTTGGTTCGATTTTCTCCAATGCTGGAGCGGTTCCCTGATCGATGGGCGGTCTTGAGGTGGTCGTTTACCTCCTTTTGTGTAGGCTCCTGCTGGCGCCGAAGAGTCTGGTTTTGCTTTGTGTGTCTAAATGTTGCTTATTGTTCCCGGGGATTGCTCATTAGTATGCAGATGGCTGGTGTTTTGTTATGCTGATGGTTGCTGGTATCGATATTGTCTGGCCTTTCCAGAGGTAAATACACAGCCAACCTGCAGCTGCTCGTTTTTGTCCTGTTGGCTGACTTTCCCATCAGCCTCTCCCGTTCGCCATTTTGAATCGGGAGTTGGCCATTTTAAGTGGCTACACCGAACAGGCGACTTGGGGCTTATCACAGCAACTTCAGTGCAGTGTTAATGTAAGCCTACTTGTGACAATAAAGATTATTAAATTAATGTTGGTGTGTGTAAATTTGCTTCCCTGGGTGTCCGTGTTTCTGTGTAGGTTTGTGTGTGTGTGTTTATTTCTGTGTGTTTGTTTCTGTGTATGTGTTTGTTTCTATGAGTGCTTGAGTTTGTTTCTGTGTGTGTGTTCCTGTGTATGTTTGTGTGTGCTTGTTTCTGTTTGTGTTTCTGTTCTGGTGTTTTTGTGTGTGTGTGTATGTTTCTGGGTATGTTCTTGTGTGTTTCTGTTCTGGTGTTTGTTTGTGTGTGTGTTTCTGTGTTTGATTGTGTTTCTATTTCTGCCTATGCTTATATCTGTTTGTGTGTGATTTGTTTTGTGTGTTTGTTTGTGTGTATGTTTGTTTCTGTATGTCTGTGTATTTGCTTTAGTCTGTTTGTTTTATATGTTTGTGTGTGTTGTTTCTGCGTGCTTGTGTGTGTGTTTGTTTTTGTGTGTTGTGTGTATGTTTGTGTGTTTCTGCATGTGTTTCTGTGTATGTTTGTTTGTTTGATTTTGTTTCTGTGTATGTGTGTGTGTGTGTTTGTGTGTGTTATCTGTGTATTTTTGTGTGTGAGTGTTATCTGTGTATGTGTTTCTGTTTCTTTGTATATTTGTGTGTGTGTGTTTCTGTGTGCGTGTGTTATCTGTGTATATTTGTGTGTGTGTTTCTGTGTATGTGTGTTTCTGTTTCTTTGTATATTTGTGTGTGTGTGTATGTTTCTGTGTATGTTTTTGTGTGTGGTTGTGTGGATATCTGTTTCTGTGTATGCCTCTATCTATGTTTTGTGACAATTGGAGTAATTTAAGAAATTGGATTACAAATATAGTGGGCAATTTATTTGTTACAAGCACTGCTGCCTCACGGCAGGACTCGGGTTCGGTCCCGGCAAGTGGAGTTTGCACATTCTCCCCGTGTCTGTGTGAGTTTCCTCCCACTGTCCAAAAATGTGCAGGTGGAGTGGATTTGCCATGCTAAATTGCCCCTTAGTGTCCAAAGATGTTCAGGTTAGGTGGAGTTATAGAGTTAGTGTGGGGCAGTGGGCCTCGGTGGGGCTTTCAGAGGGTCGGTGCAGACTTGCAGGGCCGAATGTCGTCCTCCTGCAATGTAGGAATTCTTTGAGATGGCTCTTTCAGTTGCAAAAGTTTTCCTGGGTGTGGAAGTGATTACTCGGAGTGTTTTACAAAGGGAGAATGAAACCAAACTTGTGTTTGGCCCAGAAGCTGCAGTTAACCTCATCTGAAGGGTCGAGGAAAGCATAGATAATACAACCCATAGCTCAATATTTAAACTTGCCAGAGACATAGCCTGAATCATTAGAATTAGATGGAATTCAATTACAAATGAAACAATTAGAAATGCAGGAAAAAGATAAACAGAAACAGATAGAAGTGAAGAAATTAGATATGAAGGAAAAGAAGAAAGAGAAGACTTTTCAAAAGGAAATGGAAAGGAAGAAGATTAAGGTGGAAATGGAAAGATTAGCAAAGGAAGAATGGGATAAAAAAGAGAAAGATTGGCGCTGGCAGAAGCAAAGGAAAATGAGAGAGTATTTGAACTTTGGGAGTTGGAACTGCAAGGAGAACAACTTAAAAGATTGAAGTTAAAGACAGGAGCTGAGAAAGGTCTAGAGGAAGAAGAAATACTTCCGAGTCAAAAGCTTCGTCGGGAAATGTTTAAATAGATGCAAGCATTGCCAAGGTTTGATCAGAAAGGTGTGGAAGTGTGCAGGTACAGCAGGCAGAGAAGAAGGCAAATGCTATGTGGGCCTTCATAGCCAGAGGATTTGAATATAAGAACAGGGATGATTCGCTACAATTGTGTAGGGCATTGGTGAGGCCACACCTGGAGTATTGTGAGCAGTTTTGGTGTCCTCATCTGAGGAAGGATGTTTTTGCAATGGAGGGAGTGCAGCGAAGGTTTACCAGGCTGTTTCCTGGGATGTCTGGACTGTCATATGAGGAGAGACTAAGTCGGTTAGGATTATATTCATTGGAGTTTAGAAGCCTGAGAGGGTTCCCATAGAAAGGTATAAAATTCTACCGGATTAGACAGGGTAGATTCAGAAAGAATGTTCCCGATGGTGGGAGCACCCAGAACTAGGGGTCATAGTTTGAGGATAAGGGTTAAACCTTTTAGGACTGAGGTGAGGAGAAATTTCTTCACCCAGAGAGTGGTGAATCTGCGGAATTCGCTACCACAGAAAGTAGTTGAGGCGAAAACATTGTGTAATTTCAAGAAAGAATTAGATAGAGCTCTTGGGGCTAAAGGGATCAAGGGATATGGGGGAAGGCGGAATCAGGATATTGAACTTGATCAACCATGATCATAATGAATGGCAGAGCAGGCTCGATGTTTCTCTGAAGCCTTTCATTTCATTTGAGAAAGGGCCTAAACAATTGAATTGGCCAAAGACCATGTGGGTAATGTTAGTTCAAACAAAGTTGGTCGGTAGAGCTAGTGAAGTGGTTGCTTCACTATCAGCGAAGGCATCTAGGGACTATGATGAGGAGAGAAAAACCATATCAACTGCGTATGAATTAGTGCCAGAAACCTACAGATAGAAGTTTTGAAATCTAAGAAAAGAGCCACGGCAGACATACATACAATTCGAAAGAATTAAACAAAATAATTTTGATAGGTTGTAAGAACATTAAAAATAGACTGAATATGACGCCCTTTGGGAAATAATTATTTTGGAGGAATTTAAAGATTCACTTCCTGCAGTACAGAGAACTGATGTGCAAGAGCAAAGCGTTAAAACCGCTAGACAGGCCCAGAAATGGCTATGCCATAAAAGGTGGTAGGTGCTGGAATGTGGCGACTAGGGGCTTTTCACAGTAACTTCATTTGAAGCCTACTTGTGACAATAGGCGATTTTCATTTCATGTGGAATTTATGGTGAGAGCAGCAGTGCGCCACTATGTAAGGTAAGTTTAGAGAGCCCTGTAAAAAGTGGTGAAGTGGTGGTAGGAGTAATAGTTGTTGAAAAGCCAGTGGAAAGTCAAACAACTGAGATGTTGCAAGAAGTATACCCAGGAGTGTTCCCTAATTGTGTGGTTACCTGATCTCACAGCCACCAGGTTGAGACAGGAGAAAGAGAACTTGAGGAGTGTCGATAGGGAGGCGGTGGTACAGTTGTCAGAAACCATGTTTTATCAGGTGGTTAGTAAAGAACAACTGCAGGTGATGGATGAAGCAGATAGCTTTCGTTCAAGCAAGTTACAACAGAATTATGACAGAAAGATTCAGAGAGAAAGCAGTTAAATCTGAAAGCATATACGGAAATAAAATTTGAGTGCATACCGGAGTGTTATTACATGAGAAATAATTATTAATGAGAAAATGGAGACCTTTACATATTCAAGCAGATGGGGCTGGTTTAGCACAGTGTGCTAAACAGCTGGCTTGTAAGGCAGAACAAGGCCAGCAGCGTGGGTTCACTTCCCATACCGGCCTCCCTGAACAGGCTCCGCAATGTGGTGACTAGGGGCTTTTCACAGTAACTTCATTGAAGCCTGCTTGTGACAATAAGTGATTATTATTATTATTAGATGAGAAATGGGCAAAGGTTCATCAAGTTGTATTATTGTTGGTTATAGAAAGGCGGTTTTACGGGTGGCGCATGAGGTTCCAGTTGGAAGTCATTTAGGAGTAAGGAAAACTCAAACAAAAATACAAAAATATTCTTATTGGCCTGGACTGCATAAGGATGTAGTTGAATCTTTCCTTGCATGTCACATATGTCAGATAATAGCTAAACCTGAGGCAGTGTTCAGAACAGCCCCTTTAATACCCATTCCAGCATTTGAGAAACCTTTTACGAGGGTCTTAATTAATTGTGTGGGACCCTTGCCTAAAAGCAAATGTGGGAATCCGTATCTGTTGATGGTAATTGATGTTTCTACTAACTTCCAGAGGCATTTCCATTTTGAAATATCGCATCTATGAGGGTTGTAGAGGAGCTAACCACATTTATTACAAGCTATGGACTACCAAAAGAAATTCAATTAGATGAGGGATCCAACTTTATATCAATGTTATTCAAGGAAGTTATGGAAAACTTAGGAATAAAGCAAGTTAACGCAATGGCATATCATCTGGAATTATAAGAGGCATTAGAAAAATGGCATCCATGTTGAGGGCCTATAGTCATGATTATCTTGAGGATTGGGATAAAGGAACAGGCAGAAACAGCGGAATGCATAATAAGGGATAAAGAAATGGCTGAGCATTTGAATACATACTTTGGTTCTGTCTTCACAAAAGGGGACACAAATCAGATACCAGAAATGTTGGAGAATGAAAGGTTTAGTGAGAGGGAAGAACTGAGGGAGATCACTATTAGTAGAAAAATGGTGCTGGGAAAATTGATGGGATTGAAGGCGGATAAATCCCCAGGGCCTGAGAATCTGCATCCCAGAGTGCCTAAGGAGGTGGCTCAGGAGATAGTGGATGCATTGGTGGTCATCTTCCGGGATTCTATAGACTCTGGAACTGTCCCTGCAGATTGGACTGGAGCTAACGTCACTCCAATATTCAAAAAGGGAGGTAGAGAGAAAACAGTGAATAATGGACCTGTAAGCCTAACATCGGTAGTGGGGTAAATCCTTGAATTCTGTTATGGGCCAGGGTTTAGAGAACCCCAAAGTGTATCATAGAGTTCACCTGAGGTAGGGCAAAGGACGTGTAGGTTTTTGTGATGCCAATAGGTCTATATGACTTTAAGGTCACGCCTTCGAATGAAGAATGTATCAGCAACATTTCAAAGATTACGTGACAAGGTCATTTCTGGACTAAAGAATTGTGCTGTGTATGTAGATGATTTGGTGGTGTTCAGTCAGATGTAGAAGGAGCATTTGGAACATCTGAAAGACTTATCCAATCCATTGAAGGAAGCTGGATTGGCGGTAAACTTCGCTCAGAGTTTGCGAAAGCTCAAGTCATTTTCTTAGGCCATACCATTGGATATGGTCAGATGGCTCCATTAAATGTGAAGACAAAAGTGATTGAGTAATTTCCAATACCACCAACTAGGAGAGAGATTCTGTGATTTCTGGGCATGAGTGGTTTCTACTGGAAATTTGGCCAAATTTCAGCAGCTTAGTTGCTCCCCTGACAGAACATCTAAAAAAGCACAAAAAACTTCAGTGGACATCAGAATAACAGGAGGCATTCAATACCCTGAAGATTGCGTTAACCACCTCACCCAGTGTTGATGACACCGAATGTTGCCAAGCCATTTAAGGTGGTAATTCATGCAAGCGATGTGGGTGTTGGTGCTGTACTTTTTCAGAAAGACCAATTGGGTATTTTTCTAGGAAACTCAACATTCATCAGAAGAAATATTCGACCATTGAAAAGGAGTTTGGTGTTGACATTACAACATTTAAAAAAAGTATTTTTATTGATTTTCATTTGTATTTATACCAAAACAGAAAAGGTAAGAACCCACAATGAACAGATACAGATTCACAAGACGTATTCACAGTAACCTCCAAATGGTCGCTTACAACAACCATGTTATTAACTATATACATGTTGTCTTATGGTATTAAAACATACCAGAGGTGTGTTTGAGGCTATAAGGGCGTAACGTATGGTTGCCATGGCAATATCAGTGTTTTTTCCCCACGCAGTACCCATTGGCCCCTCCATACCTGCTTTCCTTGCCCTCTGGGTGTTGCCCCACTTCCCCCTTCCATTCTCCCCCCCCCCCCATCCTTCTTTGACCCTGCCTAGTTTGGTCTCTCCTCTCCCAGCCTCCTCCCTGTTCTCTTGCCCCTCATTCCCCTAATTAGTTAGTTACTGGTCACGACAAGGTCCTCTTGAACAGGCTGGTGAATTGCTTCTGTATTGTGGAAGCCTTGTCCTGATCCTCTGCTGGCAAATTTTATTTTCTCCAAATTGAGGAATTCCGCCAAGTCGTACAACCAGTCCGCGGCATCTCCAGCCATGCAGGAGTCTCCGGAGGGTGATCAGGGAGGCTTAGACTGGGGCGCCCAAAGACTGCCACCTTCGGGCATGCCTCCACCCTCATTCCCACAATCCTGGGCATGGTCTCAAAACAAATGGTCCAGTACCCAAAAGGTTTGAGGTAGATCCAGAACATGTGGGTGTGGTTGGCCGGGTCTCCCTGGCACCGTTCACTTTTGTCCTCCATCTCCGGAACGAATCCGCTTCTGTGTGTTCTGGTCAAAGGTATCCTGTGCACTACCTCACACTTATCTCATATTTATGAACAATTGTATATATACATCACATTTTTCTTACCCTCGTTAATTTACTTTATTTTACAGAGAGGTTTATTTTGTCTTTCTTTTAATTGGTCCTATACACATTTTGCCGCCCTCTGGGTCGGTCTATGGTCCCTCCCCCATCCCATCCCACCCCCCCGCCCCCTCCCTGTCATCCCGTCCCTTGCGTACTCCTCCCCCCCCCCCCCCCCTCCTCCCCCCCCCCCGTTGGTTCCAGCCGTGCTTTGTTTTTATTTTCAGGTTATCCTCCCCCTTCTCTTCTTTTTGTGGTTTCTCCACCTTCCTTCCGTTTTCTCTACCCGCCCCTGGGTTGCGCAGTCATTTGGTTCCTCATTTCTCTTGTTTTTTTTATTCTTAACCTACTCCTCGTTGCTGGCCTCGAACAGGTTCTGGAACAGGCCGACAAACTGCCCCCAAGTATCTAGGAAGCCTTCCTCTGACCCTCGGAGTATTTTATCTTCTCCAGGTGGAGAAATTCCGAGAGGTCAGCGAGCCAGTCTGCAGCTGTGGGTGGTGCTGCCGATCGCCAGCCGAGCAGGATTCTCCGGCGTGCGATTAGGGAAGCGAAAGCACGGGCGTTGGCCCCCTTCCCCATGTGTAGTTCTGGCTTCTCTGATACACTGAAGATTGCCACTATTGGGCATGGCTTCACCCTCACCCACACAACCTTGGACATTGCCTCGGAGAAGGCTGTCCAGAACCCAGCAAGCTTGGGGCAAGCCCAGAACATGTGGGTGTGGTTGGCCAGGCCCCTCTAGCACCGCTCACGTTTATCCTCCACCTCCAGGAAGAACCTGCTCATTCGGGTTCTGGTCAGGTGCTCTCTGTGCACCACTTTGAGCTGCATTAGGCTTAGCCTTGTGCAGGAGGAGGTGGAGCTCACCCTGCTCAGTGCTTTGCTCCAGAGTCCCCATCCTACCTCTGTCCCCAGTTCGTCATCCCATTTTTGTCTGGTCTTGTCCAGTGGTGTTTGAGCTCTGTCCAGTAATTGTATATTTTCCCACATAGCCCCCCCTCCTTGCTGCCTCTGCCTATCAGGTCCTCTAGCAGTGTGTTTTTTGGCGCCCCGTGGTACCCCACTGCCTCTTTGCGGAGGAAATGTTTTATTTGGAGGTGCCTCATTTCCTGTCCTTTTGCTAGTTTCGATTTCCTCGTCAGTTCATCCAGTGTCGCCAGTCTGAGCCCTACGTAAAAGTCCCCGACTGTCAGTGTGCCCCCATAGAACATAGAACATTACAGCGCAGTACAGGCCCTTCGGCCCTCGATCTTGCGCCGACCTGTGAAACCACTCTAAAGCCCATTTACACGATTCCCTTATTGTCCATATGTCTATCCAATGACTATTTGAATACCCTTAGTGTTGGCGAGTCCACTACTGTTGCAGGCAGGGCATTCCACACCATTACTACTCTCTGAGTAAAGAACCTACCTCTGACATCTGTCATCTATCTATCTCCCCTCAATTTAAAGCTATGTCCCCTCGTGCTAGACATCACCATCTGAGGAAAAAGGCTCTCACTGTCCACCCTATCCAATCCTCTGATCATCTTGTATGCCTCAATTAAGTCACCTCTTAACCTTCTTCTCTCTAACGAAAACAGCCTCAAGTCCCTCAGCCTTTCCTCATAGGATCTTCCCTCCATACCAGGCAACATTCTAGTAAATCTCCTCTGCACCCTTTCCAATGCTTCCACATCCTTCCTATAATGCGGTGACCAGAATTGCACGCAATACTCCAAATGCGGCCGCACCAGAGTTTTGTACAGCTGCAACATGACCTCATGGCTCCGAAACGTAATCCCTCTACCGATAAAAGCTAACACACCGTATGCCTTCTTAACAACCCTCTCAACCTGAGTGGCAACTTTCAGGGATCTATGTACATGGACACCGAGATCTCTCTGCTCATCCACACTGCCAAGAATCTTACCATTAGCCCAGTACTCTGTCTTCCTGTTATTCCTTCCAAAATGAATCACCTCACACTTTTCTGCATTAAACTCCATTTGCCACCTCTCAGCCCAGCACTGCAGCTTATCTATGTCCCTCTGTAACTTGTAACATCCTTCCGCACTGTCCACAACTCCACCGACTTTAGTGTCATCTGCAGATTTACTCACCCATCCTTCTATGCCCTCCTCCAGGTCATTTATAAAAATGACAAACAGCAGTGGCCCCGAAACAGATCCTTGTGGTACACCACTAGTAACTGGACTCCAGTCTGAACACTTCCCATCAACCACCACCCTTTGTCTTCTTCCAGCTAGCCAATTTCTGATCCAAACTGCTAAATCTCCCTGAATCCCATGCTTCCGTATTTTCTGCAGTAGCCTACCATGGGGAACATTATCAAACGCTTTACTGAAATCCAGATACACCACATCAACTGCTTTACCCTCATCCACCTGTTTGGTCACCTTCTCAAAGAACTCAATAAGGTTTGTGAGGCACGACCTACCCTTCACGAAACTGTGTTGACTATGTCTAATCAAATTATTCCTTTCCAGGTGATTATACACCCTATCTCTTATAAACCTTTCCAAGATTTTGCCCACAACAGAAGTAAGGCTCACTGGTCTATAGTTACCGGGGTTGTCTCTACTCCCCTTCTTGAACAAGGGGACAACATTTGCTATCCTCCAGTCTTAGAACATAGAACATAGAACATAGAACAATACAGCGCAGTACAGGCCCTTCGGCCCACGATGTTGCACCGAAACAAAAGCCATCTAACCTACACTATACCATTATCATCCATATGTTTATCCAATAAACTTTTAAATGCCCTTAATGTTGGCGAGTTCACTACTGTAGCAGGTAGGGAATTCCACGGCCTCACTACTCTTTGCGTAAAGAACCTACCCCTGACCTCTGTCCTATATCTATTACCCCTCAGTTTAAGGCTATGTCCCCTCGTGCTAGCCATTTCCATCCGCGGGAGAAGGCTCTCACTGTCCACCCTATCTAACCCTCTGATCATTTTGTATGCCTCTATTAAGTCTCCTCTTAACCTTCTTCTCTCTAACGAAAACAACCTCAAGTCCATCAGCCTTTCCTCATAAGATTTTCCCTCCATACCAGGCAACATCCTGGTAAATCTCCTCTGCACCCGTTCCAAAGCCTCCACGTCCTTCCTATAATGCGGTGACCAGAACTGTACGCAATACTCCAAATGCGGCCGTACCAGAGTTCTGTACAGCTGCAACATGACCTCCTGACTCCGGAACTCAATCCCTCTACCAATAAAGGCCAACACTCCATAGGCCTTCTTCACCACCCTATCAACCTGGGTGGCAACTTTCAGGGATCTATGTACATGGACACCTAGATCCCTCTGCTCATCCACACTTTCAAGAACTTTTCCATTAGCCACATATTCCACATTCCTGTTTTTCCTTCCAAAGTGAATCACCTCACACTTCTCTACATTAAACTCCATTTGCCACCTCTCAGCCCAGCACTGCAGCTTATCTATATCCCTCTGTAACCTGCTACTTCCTTCCTCACTATCGACAACACCACCGACTTTAGTATCGTCTGCAAATTTACTCACCCACCCTTCTGCGCCTTCCTCTAGGTCATTGATAAAAATGACAAACAGCAACGGCCCCAGAACAGATCCTTGTGGTACTCCACTTGTGACAGAACTCCATTCTGAACATTTCCCATCAACCACCACCCTCTGTCTTCTTTCAGCTAGCCAATTTCTGATCCACATCTCTAAATCACCCTCAATCCCCAGCCTCCGTATTTTCTGCAATAGCCTACCGTGGGGAACCTTATCAAACGCTTTGCTGAAATCCATATACACCACATCAACTGCTCTACCCTCGTCTACCTGTTCAGTCACCTTTTCAAAGAACTCGATAAGGTTTGTGAGGCATGACCTACCCTTCACAAAGCCATGCTGACTATCCCTGATCATATTATTCCTATCTAGATGATTATAAATCTTGTCTCTTATAATGCCCTCCAAGACTTTACCCACTACAGACGTGAGGCTCACCGGTCTATAGTTGCCGGGGTTGTCTCTGCTCCCCTTTTTGAACAAAGGGACCACATTTGCTATCCTCCAGTCCTCTGGCACTATTCCTGTATCCAATGATGACATAAAAATCAAAGCCAATGGTCCAGCAATCTCTTCCCTGGCCTCCCAGAGAATCCTAGGATAAATCCCATCAGGCCCCGGGGACTTATCTATTTTCAGCCTGTCCAGAATTGCCAACACCTCTTCCCTACTTACCTCAATGCCATCTAATCTATTTACCTGGAGCTCAGCATTCTCCTCCACAACATTATCTTTTTCCTGAGTGAATACTGACGAAAAATATTCATTTAGTATCTCGCCTATCTCTTCAGACTCTACACACAACTTCCCATCCCTGTCCTTGACTGGTCCTACTCTGTCCCTAGTCATTCGCTTATTCCTGACATACCTATAGAAAGCTTTTGGGTTTTCCTTGATCCTTCCTGCCAAATACTTCTCATGTCCCCTCCTTGCTCGTCTTAGCTCTCTCTTTAGATCCTTCCTCGCTACCTTGTAACTATCCATCGCCCCAACTGAAACTTCACACCTCATCTTCACATAGGCCTCCTTCTTCCTCTTAACAAGAGATTCCACTTCTTTGGTAAACCACGGTTCCCTCGCTCGGCACCTTCCTCCCTGCCTGACCGGTACATACTTATCAAGAACACGCAATAGCTGATCCTTGAACAAGCTCCACTTATCCAGTGTGTCCAAAACTTGCAGCCTACTTCTCCACCTTATCCCCCCCAAGTCACGTCTAATGGCATCATAATTTCCCTTCCCCCAGCTATAACTCTTGCCCTGCGGTGTATACTTATCCCTTTCCATCCTTAACGTAAACGTCACCGAATTGTGGTCACTGTCCCCAAAGTGCTCACCTACCTCCAAATCCAACACCTGGCCTGGTTCATTACCCAAAACCAAATCCAATGTGGCCTCACCTCTTGTTGGCCTGTCAACAAACTGTGTCAGGAAACCCTCCTGCACACACTGAACAAAAAACGACCCATCTAATGTACTCGAACTATATCTTTTCCAGTCAATATTTGGAAAGTTAAAGTCTCCCATAATAACTACCCTGTTACTTTCGCTCATATCCAGGATCATCTTCGCCATCCTTTCCTCTACATCCCTAGAACTATTTGGAGGCCTATAGAAAACTCCCAACAGGGTGACCTCTCCTTTCCTGTTTCTAACCTCAGCCCATACTACCTCGGAAGATGAGTCCCCATCTAGCATCCTCTCCGCCACCGTAATACTGCTCTTGACTAGCAGCGCCACACCTCCCCCTCTTTTGCCTCCTTCCCTGAGCTTACTAAAACACCTAAACCCCGGAACCTGCAACATCCATTCCTGTCCCTGCTCTATCCACGTCTCCGAAATGGCCACAACATCGAAGTCCCAGGTACCAACCCATGCTGCCAGTTCCCCTACCTTATTTCGTATACTCCTGGCATTGAAGTAGACACACTTCAAACCACCTACCTGAACACTGGCCCCCTCCTCCGACGTCAAATCTGAGCTCCTGACCTCTATACTCTCATTCTCCCTTACCCTAAAACTACAATCCAGGTTCCCATGCCCCTGCTGCATTAGTTTAAACCCCCCCAAAGAGCACTAACAAATCTCCCCCCCAGGATATTTGTGCCCCGCAGGTTCAGATGTAGACCATCCTGTCTGTAGAGGTCCCACCTTCCCCAGAAAGCGCCCCAGTTATCCAGAAATCTGAATCCCTCCCGCCTGCACCATCCCTGTAGCCACGTGTTTAATTGCTCTCTCTCCCTATTCCTCATCTCACTATCACGTGGCACGGGCAACAACCCAGAGATAACAACTCTGTTTGTTCTAGTTCTGAGCTTCCATCCTAGCTCCCTGAAAGCCTGCCTGACATCCTTATCCCCTTTCCTACCTATGTCGTTAGTGCCAATGTGGACCACGACTTGGGGCTGCTCCCCCTCCCCCTTAAGGACCCGGAAAACACGATCCGAGACATCACGTACCCTTGCACCTGGGAGGCAACATACCAAACGTGAGTCTCTCACGCTCCCACAAAATCTCCTATCTGTGCCTCTGACTATAGAGTCCCCAATTACTAATGCTCTGCTCCTCTCCCCCCTTCCCTTCTGAGCAACAGGGACAGACTCTGTGCCAGAGGTCTGTACCCCATGGCTTACCCCTGGTAAGTCGTCCCCCCCACAAGTATCCAAAGCGGTATACTTGTTTCTCAGGGGAACGACCGCAGGGGATCCCTGCACTGACTGTTTTTTCCCCGTCCCTCTTACAGTTACCCATCTATCTCCAA
Source organism: Scyliorhinus torazame (assembly GCF_047496885.1). Taxonomy (NCBI): domain Eukaryota; kingdom Metazoa; phylum Chordata; class Chondrichthyes; order Carcharhiniformes; family Scyliorhinidae; genus Scyliorhinus; species Scyliorhinus torazame. Next base: position 104,428,236 of record NC_092718.1, on the reverse strand, counting down.
TCTTTGGTGTAACTAATTCCCTGAAGCTGCTATCTATGACCCCCTCTGCCTCCCGAATGATCCGAAGTTCTTCCAACTCCAGCTCCAGTTCCCTAACTCGGTCTTGGAGGAGCTGGAGATGGCAGCACTTCCTGCAGGTAAAATCAGCAGGGACACTAACGGCATCCCTCACCTCAAACATCCTGCAGGAGGAACATTGCACTCCCTTCCCTGCCATTCCTGTAACTTTCTACCAAGATCTGGCTAACAACTAAATTTAAAAAAAAATTTTATATATGCAAAAAAAGAAAGAATAAAAATTATTAATAACAATAATAAAATATGGTACTTACCTCACTCCAAAGGGTTTTATTATTAGGTTAGAGGAGGAGGGCGGGTGGGAGACACTACACGTGTAGTGTCTCGGGTTTCCTCTCCACCAGAATTTATTGGTGAGGGTCTTCCCAGACGTCCGCGGGTCGACTTCCTGTTCCCACCTTAAACACTAGAATTTTTTTTTTTTTAAATGTATTTAAAGGAGAAACTTACCTCCCAGAAATCACTTCCGCACTGCCCCCGCAGAAATGGACTAACCTGCTCCGCTCCTGCTGAAATCGACTTGGCCTGCAAGGTAAGCAAGTTGTTAATCTGCGCTTTTTCAAAATTCCCGCGCTGATTCTAAGGTCCCAGCTCTCACTCCCGAACTCAACAGCTGACCTGCAAGGCAAGTAAGTTAATATGTACTCACCTCACCACAGACAGCGACCTTTTAAATGGTCCCCTCTGTCTCGCAGCCCCCGCGCTTTTCAAAATTCCCGCGCTGATTCTAAGGTCCCAGCTCTCACTCCCGAACTCAACAGCTGACCTGCAAGGCAAGTAAGTTAATATGTACTCACCTCACCACAGACAGCAACCTTTTAAATGGTCCCCTCTGTCTCGCAGCCCCGCGCTTTTCAAAATTCCCGCGCTGATTCTAAGGTCCCAGCTCTCACTCCCGAACTCAACAGCTGACCTGCAAGGCAAGTAAGTTAATATGTTCTGGCACTATTCCTGTTGACAAAGATGACTTAAAGATCAAAGCCAAAGGTCCAGCAATCTCTTTTTCCTGTGTGAATACTGACGAAAAATATTCATTTAGCACCTCTCCTATCTCCTCGGACTCCACGCACAACTTCCCACTACTGTCCTTGACTGACCCTACTCTTACCCTAGTCATTCTTTTATTCCTGACATATCTATAGGAAGCTTTAGGGTTATCCTTGATCCTACCTGCCAAAGACTTATCATGTCCATTCCTGGCTCTTCTTAGCTCTCTCTTTAGGTCCTTCCTAGCTAACTTGTAACTCTCAAGCGCCCTTACTGAACCTTCTCGTCTCATCTTTACATAAACCTCCTTCTTCCTCTTGACAAGTGTTTTGACTGCCTTAGTAAACCACGGTTCCCTTGCTCGACCACTTCCTCCCTGCCTGACAGGCACATACTTATCAAGGACACGCAGTAGCTGTTCCTTGAACAAGCTCCACATTTCCATTGTGCCCATCCCCTGCAGTTTTCCTCTCCATCCGATGCATCCTCAGTCTTGCCTTATCGCATCATATATGCCTTTCCACAGATATAACTCTTGCCCTGCGGTATATACCTATCCCTTTCCATCACTAAAGTAAACGTAATCGAATTGTGGTCACTATCACCAAAGTGCTCACCTACCTCCAAATCTAACACCTGGCCTGGTTCATTACCCAGTACCAAATCCAATACAGCCTACCATCTCGTTGGCCTATCTACATACTGTGTCAGGAAACAGTGGATGTAGTGTACATGGATTTTAGTAAGTCATTTGATAAAGTTCCCCATGGTAGGCTTATGCAGAAAGTAAGGAGGCATGGGATAGTGGGAAATTTGGCCAGTTGGATAACGAACTGGCTAACCGATAGAAGTCAGAGAGTGGTGGTGGATGGCAAATATTCAGCCTGGATCCCAGTTACCAGTGGCGTACTGCAGGGATCAGTTCTGGGTCCTCTGCTGTTTGTGATTTTCATTAATGACTTGGATGAGGGAGTTGAAGGGTGGGGTCAGTAAATTTGCAGACGATACGAAGATTGGTGGAGTTGTGGATAGTAAGGAGGGCTGTTGTCGGCTGCAAAGAGACATAGATAGGATGCAGAGCTGGGCTGAGAAGTGGCAGATGGAGTTTAACCCTGAAAAGTGTGAGGTTGTCCATTTTGGAAGGACAAATATGAATGCGGAATACAGGGTTAACGGTAGAGTTCTTGGCAATGTGGAGGAGCAGAGAGATCTTGGGGTCTATGTTCATACATCTTTGAAAGTTGCCACTCAAGTGGATAGAGCTGTGAAGAAGGCCTATGGTGTGCTCGCGTTCATTAACAGAGGGATTGAATTTAAGAGCCGTGAGGTGATGATGCAGCTGTACAAAACTTTGGTTAGGCCACATTTGGAGTACTGTGTACAGTTCTGGTCGCCTCATTTTAGGAATGATGTGGAAGCTTTGGAAAAGGTGCAAAGAAGATTTACCAGGATGTTGCCTGGAGTGGAGAGTAGGTCTTACGAGGAAAGGTTGAGGGTGCTAGGCCTTTTCTCATTAGAACGGAGAAGGATGAGGGGCGACTAGATAGAGATTTATAAGATGATCAGGGGAATAGATAGAGTAGACAGTCAGAGACTTTTTGCCCGGGTGGAACAAACCATTACAAGGGGACATAAATTTAAGGTGAAAGGTGGAAGATATAGGAGGGATATCAGAGGTAGGTTCTTTACCCAGAGAGTAGTGGGGGCATGGAATGCACTGCCTGTGGAAGTAGTTGAGTCGGAAACATTAGGGACCTTCAAGCAGCTATTGGATAGGTACATGGATTACGGTTAAATGATATAGTGTAGATTTATTTGTTCTTAAGGGCAGCATGGTAGCATTGTGGATAGCACAATTGCTTCACAGCTCCAGGGTCCCAGGTTCGATTCCGGCTTGGGTCACTGTCTGTGCGGAGTCTGCACGTCCTCCCCGTGTCTGCGTGGGTTTCCTCCGGGTGCTCCGGTTTCCTCCCACAATCCAAAGATGTGCGGGTTAGGTGAATTGGCCAATGATAAATTGCCCTTAATGTCCAAATTGCCCTTGGTGTTGGGTGGAAGTGTTGAGTTTGGGTAGGGTGCTCTTTCCAAGAGCTGGTGCAGACTCAAAGGGCCGAATGGCCTCCTTCTGCACTGTAAATTCAATGATAATCTATGATTAATCTAGGACAAAGGTTCGGCACAACATCGTGGGCCGAAGGGCCTGTTCTGTGCTGTATTTTCTATGTTCTATGTTCTATGTTCTATGAAACCCTCCTGCACACATTGGACAAAAACGGACCCATCTAAAGTACTCGAACTATAGCGTTTCCAGTCAATATTTGGAAAGTAAAAGTTCCCCATAACAACTACCCTGTTGCTTTCGCTCCTATCCAGAATCATCTTTGCAATCCTTTCCTCTACATCTCTGGAACTTTTCGGAGGCCTATAGAAAACCCCTAACAGGGTGACCTCTCCTTTCCTGTTTCTAACCTCAGCCCATACTACCTCAATTGACGAGTCCTCATCAAACGTCCTTTCTGCCACCGTAATACTGTCCTTGACTAACAATGCCACCCCTCCCCCTCTTTTACCACCTTCCCTGAGCTTACTGAAATATCTAAACCCCGGCACCTGCAATAACCATTCCTGTCCCTGCTCTATCCATGTCTCCGAAATGGCCACAACATCGAAGTCCCAGGTACCAACCCATGCCGCAAGTTCACCCACCTTATTCCAGATGCTCCTGGCATTGAAGAAGACACACTTTAAACCACCTTCCTGCCTGCCGGTACACTCCTGCAACTTTGAAACCTTACTCATGACCTCACTACTCTCAACCTCCTGTATACTGGAGCTACAATTCAGGTTCCCAAGCCTCTGCTGAACTAGTTTAAACCCTCCCGAAGAGCATTAGCAAATTTGCCCCCCAGGATATTGGTACCCCTCTGGTCCAGGTGTAAACCATCCCATTTGTAGAGGTCCCACCGACCCCAGAATGAGCTCCAGTTATCCAGAAATCTGCCCCGACCCGCCTCCATCTTTTGAAGATGGTATCTAACATGGCTGGGGAGAATTGGTGATTGCCGCAGATGTGGGCCATTTTGGTTATCCCGAAGTGTTGTCTCAGCTGGGTCCACGTTCTCAGCGTGCCCGCTACCACTGGGCTTGTTGTGTGTCTTGTTGAGGGGGATGGGAGTGCTGCTGTAGCCAGGGCCCGGAGGGTCGTTCCTTTACAGGAAGCCTCCTCTATTTGTACCCAATCTGTGCCTGGTTCTTGTACCCATCCCCTCACTCTTTCTGTCGTTGCTGCCCAGTGGTAGTATTGTAGGTTCGGTAAAGCCCCCTTTGATTTTCCTTCTTTGGAGTGTCGGTTTGGGAATTCTCGGGTTCTTACCCTCCCCACACAAACGCCATGATTAGACTGTCTACATTTTGGAAGAAGGCCTTGGGATTAAGTTTGGTATGGATCTAAACAGGAAGAGGAACCTTGGCAGTACGTTCATCTTGATCGTCTGCACTCTCCCCGCCAGGGGGAGTGGGAGTGAGCCCCACCTTTGAAGGTCCTTTCTTACTTCATCCACCAGGCTGGTCAGGTTCCACTTGTGGATCTGTGTCCAGTCTCTGGCTATCTGGATCCCCAGGTAATGGAATCTGTTCTGGGCCGTTTTAAACGGGAACCCCTCCAGCTCTGCCCCTCCCCCTTTTGGGTTCACTGGGAATGCCTCACTTTTGCCCAGGTTAGGTCTGTAGCCCGAAAAGGTTCCAAACTCCTTCAGGATTTGCAGTATTGCCTTCAGTCCCTCTTGTGGCTTCGAGACATAGAGGAGCAGGTCATCAGCATAGAGTGAGACTCTGTGCTCTCTGTCTCCTCTCCGGATTCCCTTCCAGCTTTTCGCGTCCTGCAGGACTATCGCCAGGGGTTCGATCGCTGGCGCGAACAAGAGTGGGGACAGGGGGCAGCCCTGTCTTGTTCCTCTCTGTAGCTGGAAGTATTCAGAGCTGGTGGTGTTAGTTCGGACGCTCACTTTGGGAGTATTGTACAGAAGCCTCACCCAGGCGGTGAACCCGGCTCCTAGCCCAAACCGTTCCAGTACCTTGAGGAGGTAGCTCCATTCGACTCTGTCAAAGGCCTTTTCTGCGTCTAGAGAGACGGTCACCTCTGGTGTTATCTCCCCGAGGGGGGTCATTATTACGTTCAGCAGCCGTATGATGTTCGCTGTGTGCCGCCTACCCTTCACAAAGCCCGTTTGGTCCTCTGCGATCACCTCGGGTACGCAGCCCTCCAGCCTTTTGGCCAGGACCTTTGCGAATATTTTCGCATCCACATTGAGCAGTGAAATGGGTCTGTATGATCCACATTCCGTTGGGTCTTTACCTTTTTTGGATATCGGACACTTATCCACGTTAAACTCATCTTCCACATTTTGGCCCGTTCTCCTAACCTATCTCTTTCCATTTTTACGGTTTTTATTTCCTCATTGCAATTAACTGTCCCACCTATTTTGATGTTGTGGGGTCTGGAGGTGGTTACAGAGATTGGGAGAGTTGAAGGTGCTGGAGGAGGGTACTGAGAAGGTTAGGGTTGGTGGGACTGGAGGAGGTTATAGAGATAGGGAGTGCTGTTGGGACTGGAGGAAGTGGAGTTCGCTCTATGTAGTGCTTTGATCCAGAGTCCTCATCCTTCATGCCCAGCTCCTCCACCCACTTTTCCCGTGTCTCAACCAGCAGGACACTTACCTCCTCTAGCAGCCGTCTGTACATGTCAGTGCAGTTACCACCCCATAATTCGCCCAATTCCTGCAGTCTGTACATCAGGGTGTGTCCGGCTAGCTGGGAGAACATTGCCGTTTCCTTGCGGGGGAAGCTCCTCAGTATCAAAACTTGAAACCTTTCAGGAGCTGGGGCTTTTCTGCTGGTTCTCCCAGTGTCTCTAATCTGCCGTCTACATAGATGTCCCCTACTATCAGTACCTCTTCGTTCTGCCTCCACATTTTGAAGGCGATGTCTATTGTGACCGTGGTGAATTTATGGTTTTTGCACATGGGGGCCATGGTGGACATGGAACCAAGGTTAAAGAGCTGGTTCCACGTCTCCAGTGTGGCCACCACCACCGGGTTTCTTGAGTATTTGGCTGGAGGAAATGGGAGTGGGGCTGTGGCCAGTGCTCGGACAGATGTCCCCATACAGGAGGTCTCCTCCATTCGCACCTATTCCACCTCTGCCTCTTTCACCCACCCTGAACCCTTTCTGCATTCACCGCCCAGTGGCAAAATAGAAGGTTTGGCAGCGCCAGGCCCCCCCATATTCCTCCTTTGCATGATGCTTTTACCGATCCTGAGATTTTTTTTTCCTGCGCACACAAACACCATAATTAGTTTACATACCTTGCTGAAGAAGGCCTTGGGATTGAAGATCGGGAGGGATTCTGAATAGGAAGAGGAATCTTGGCGCACGTTCATTTTTATTGTCTGCGCTCTTCCCGCCAGGGAGAGGAGGGAGTGAGACCACCTCTGCAGGTCTCTCTTTAAGTCTTCCACTTGACTTAACAGGTTCCACTTGTGGATCCGTGTCCAGTTGTGGGCTATCTGCATCCTCAGGTATCTTGGTTTAGGCCAGCTGGCACGGCAACTTCCCCAGCTCTGACCCCCCTCCCCTCTGAGGGTTCACGTGGAAGATTTTGCTCTTGCTCAGGTTCAATTTGTAACTCCCTCAGGAGTACCATTCGTCCTTCCATGCCAGATAGGGGTTCGAAACATTCTTTCTAAGCTGGCCAGCCAGCAGGCCGCTGACCTTGTCTCCATGCTCATAAAAGGTTTTCAGTGTCTGGCGGAGCTGGTTCCCTGCTTTCCCGGTAGAGGGCAGATCAAATTCCAATTGTAGTTTTCCTCTGTCCGCCAGCAGCTCTACGGTTGGGATTGTGGAGTATCACTGATCCACCTCCAATATGGAGTCGAGCAGCCTTTGCTGAACTGCCCTCTCCTTCCTGCCCCTGAGTGCTCTGTATGCTATTATTTCCCCTCTTATCACAGCCTTCAGTGCCTCCCAGAACGTGGAGGGTGAGACCTCCCCATTTTGGTTGCAGATTACATACCCGTCGACGGCTTGTGACATTTTTTCGCAGAACGGCCTGTCGACGAGGAGGGCCAGCCTCCATGGGGGTCACTGGGCCCAGCCCGTCTCCAACCTCAAGTCCATATAGTATGGTGTGAGGTCCGAGATTACGATTGCGGAGTATTCTACCCCTACTACGTCTGGGAGCACGGATTTACCCACCACAAAGAAGTCGATACAGGAGTAGACTTTCTGAATGTGGGAGAAGGAGGACTCCTTCTCCCTCAGATGGTTAAACCTCCACAGGTACACCCCCCCCCCCCACCCCCAATCTGCTCCATAAAGGTGTTTAGTTCCTTTGCCATTCCTGATTTTCTTTTCCTGAACTGGGGCTGGATTTGTCCTGTTGTTGGGTCCTGCATGATGAGCTGGTGGGAGTGGGAGGTTGATGATCTCCATCATTGTTTTTTTAATGAAGTCAGTGTCCCAATTAGGGGTGTATATATTTAAAAGCAGCACTGGTGTCCCCTCTAGGATCCCATTAACCACCACATATCACCCCCCTGGGTCTCTCACCGTGTTCATCACTGTGAAGACTGTCCTTTTGTTGAACAGTATGGCAACCCCCCCCTTGTCCTTGTGTCGAAGCATGCCTGATAAGTTTGTCCTATCCAGCTTTTTCCTAACCTCAGTAGGTCCTTCTCCCTCAGGTGTGTCTCTTTGAGGAAGACTATGTCGACCCTCAAGCTTTTTAGATAGACAAAGACTCTGGATCTTTTCACATGGCCGTTAAGTCCTCATATGTTCCAGGTGACTATTCTGATGGGGGATTTCTGTCTCCCCATCAGCCATACTTACCTTGTGGATGTGCCCCTGCACCACGGGGTTTCCCTGGGTTCATGGGCCATCCAAGATGGCCACCACTGCCTTCCTCTTTCCAGCCATCTCCATGTGCGACCTGGTAACCAGCATTCAACCCCCCCCCCCATCTAATCGCAAACCCCCCCGCCCCCTCTTCTGTTTCCCCATATCCCTATTGCCTCCCCACCATTTGCCCCCCTTGCCACCTGACCCCCAAATTGCTGTTTTGCACCCCCTTTCTGCCTGGCATTGCCTCCATTCTGGGAGATGCGTGCTCCCCCCTGAGAGCAGCTCTTTCTGTACTTCTACCCCCGTCCCTTCTCATTTCTGATTATCTTTGCCCTCTAGCAACCCCCAATCAGATCGTGTAGGCTTTAAGGGAACAAAAAGAAAGTGAAGGTTAAGAGTTCCTGAGTGTTCCTTATTATTGCTTTCCAAATCTATTCTTTCAGACGAACTCGTTCGCTCCCGGAGCGTGTTAAAGTAATGTTCTTTGTTGTTGAACGTGGTTTCTAATCTCGTGGCACAACATGCCAAACCGCACCTTACTTTTAAATAAAGCCACATTGGCTCTGTTAAACTCCGCCCGCCGCTTGATCAGACTGGGTCCAATGACGTGGTAGATCCAGATTGTGTATCCTTCCCACTGACACGACCGCATGCTCCTCGTCGAGCTCAGTACCCGCTCTTTATTTTTTTATAAATGTGGAGTACCCAATTCATTTTTTTTCCAATTAAGGAGCAATTTAGTGTGGCCAATCCACCTACCTTCTACATCTTTGTGGGGGCGAAACCCACGCAAACACGGGGAGAATGTGCAAACTCCACACGGACAGTGACCCAGAGCCGGGATGAAACCTGGGACCTCGGCGCCGTGAGGCAGCAGAGCTAACCCACTGTGCCACCGTCCTGCCTTGTACCCGCTCTTTATCGTGAAACTTGTGCAGTTTCACTATAATCACCCGTGGAGGTTCTCCTGACTTTTGTCGGAGTGACCTGTGGGACCGGTCTACCTCTGGGGTTTTGGCGAATCCTTCCTCCCCAGTCTGTTTCCCCAGCATCTGGCAACATATTTAGTTGGGTTCCAGCCCTCTGTGCCCTCTGGTAGCCCGACAAATCTCAGGTTGCGTTGCCGGGTCCTGTTCTCCTGATCGTCAACTTTCCAATTAAGCGCTTTCTGTGTTGTTACTTCGAGTGAGGCGATCCGCTCCTCCCGTTCAGTGGTCAGTTTCTCCAGTTCCCATCGCTTCCTGGGTCTCCAGTCTCGGCTCTGTTCTGTCTATCACCTCCTTTATGGGGGCCAGGGCGGTTTGTGTAGCCAACCTCATGGCTGACATAAGGTCCCCTCTTACTGAGCTTCTCGACCTTTATCGAGAGAAACTCCGTTTGTTGCTCTATCGACAGATGGGCCGGCGTTTCTGTTGGCGGCCCTTCGGGTTCTGCTACCGTCCTCTCTGCTTCACCCCCCCCCCCCCCACCCCGGCCTCTCCCCTCGTTCTGGGTCTGCTACTGTCCTCTCTGCTTCACCCCCCCCCCCCCCCCCCCGGCCTCTCCCCTCATTCTGGGTCTGCCACCGTCCTCTCTGCTTCACCCCCCCCCCCCCCACCCCGGCCTGTCCCCACGTTCAGGGTCTGCTACCGTCCTCTCTGCTTCACCCCCCCCCCCACCCCGGCCTCTCCCCTCGTTCTGGGTCTGCCACCCTCCTCTCTGCTTCACCCCCCCCTCACCCCGGCCTGTCCCCACGTTCTGGGTCTGCCACCCTCCTCTCTGCTTCACCCCCCCCCCACCCCGGCCTGTCCCCTTGTTCTGGGTCTGCCACCCTCCTCTGCTTCGCCCCGCCTCTCCCCTCGTTCTGGGTCTGCTACCGTCCACTCTGCTTCACCCCCCCCCCCCACCGCCTGTCCCCTCATTCTGGGTCTGCCACCCTCCTCTCTGCTTCGCCCCGGCCTCTCCCCTCGTTCTGGGTCTGCCACCCTCCTCCCTGCTTCACCTCCCCCCCCCCCCCCCCCCGGTCCCCTCGTTCTGGGTCTGCCACCCTCCTCTCTGCTTCACCCCCCCGGTCCCCTCGTTCTGGGTCTGCCACGCTCCTCTCTGCTTCGCCCCGCCTCTCCCCTCGTTCTGGGTCTGCTACCGTCCTCTCTGCTTCAACCCCCCCCCCACCGCCTGTCCCCTCGTTCTGGGTCTGCCACCCTCCTCTCTGCTTCGCCCCCCCCCCCCACCCCGGCCTCTCCCCTCGTTCTGGGTCTGCCACCCTCCACTCTGCTTCACCCCCCCCCCCCCCCGTCCCCTCGTTCTGGGTCTGCCACCCTCCTCTCTGCTTCAGCCCCCCCGTCCCCTTGTTCTGGGTCTGCCACGCTCCTCTCTGCTTCGCCCTCCCCCCCCACCCCGGCCTCTCCCCTCGTTCTGGGTCTGCCACCGTCCTCTCTGCTTCACCCTCCCCCCCCACCCCGGCCTCTCCCCTCGTTCTGGGTCTGCTACCGTCCTCTCTGCTTCGCCCCCCCCCCCCCCCCCACCCCGGCCTCTCCCCTCGTTCTGGGTCTGCTACCGTCCTCTCTCCTTCGCCCCCCCCCCCCCCCCCCCCGGCCTCTCCCCTCATTCTGGGTCTGCCACCGTCCTCTCTGCTTCACCCCTCCCCCCCACCGCCTGTCCCCTCGTTCTGGGTCTGCCACGCTCCTCTCTGCTTCGCCCCGCCTCTCCCCTCGTTCTGGGTCTGCTACCGTCCTCTCTGCTTCAACCCCCCCCCCACCGCCTGTCCCCTCGTTCTGGGTCTGCCACCCTCCTCTCTGCTTCGCCCCCCCCCCCCCCCCCGGCCTCTCCCCTCGTTCTGGGTCTGCCACCCTCCTCTCTGCTTCACACCCCCCCCCCCCCCGTCCCCTTGTTCTGGGTCTGCCACGCTCCTCTCTGCTTCGCCCCGCCTCTCTCCCCTCGTTCTGGGTCTGCCACCGTCCTCTCTGCATCACCCTCCCCCCCCACCCCGGCCTCTCCCCTCGTTCTGGGTCTGCCACCCTCCTCTCTGCATCACCCCCCCCGTCCCCCCGTCCCCTTGTTCTGGGTCTGCCACGCTCCTCTCTGCTTCGCCCCGCCTCTCCCCTCGTTCTGGGTCTGCCACCCTCCTCTCCGCTTCACCCCCCCCCCCCACCGCCTGTCCCCTCGTTCTGGGTCTGCCACCCTCCTCCGCTTCACCCCCCCCCCCCCCCCCCCCCCCCGCCGGTCCCCTCGTTCTGGGTCTGCCACGCTCCTCTCCGCTTCGCCCCGCCTGTCCCCTCGTTCTGGGTCTGCCACCCTCCTCTCCGCTTCACCCCCCCCCCCCCCCCCGCCGGTCCCCTCGTTCTGGGTCTGCCACCCTCCTCTCCGCTTCACCCCCCCCCCCCCCCTGCCGGTCCCCTCGTTCTGGGTCTGCCACGCTCCTCTCTGCGTCACCCCGCCTGTCCCCTCGTTCTGGGTCTGCCACGCTCCGCTCTGTTTTGCCCCGGCACCCTCATTCTGGGTCTGCCACGCTTCTCTCAGCTTCACCCCCGTCCCCTCGTTCTGGGTCCGCCACGCTCCGCTCTGCTTCATCCCCTCCCCCACCCCCCTTTCCCCTCTTTCTACGGTTGAGGTCTTACTTTCTTGGCTTATACTATTTTTTCGGCTCTGTGGCTCATTCGACGGAATTTCAATCGGTTGGTTGTTAGTTGGGGGTGTGATTGGGGGGTTTTAGTTCTGGTTTGGTCTCTAATTGATGGGTTAAATGGGCCTGGTAAGAGGTTTTGAAGAGAGGTCTACTTTTCGTAGGACTGCCCAGCTCATGGCCACCACCAGAAGTGTGTTCCAACATTTTATTATGTGAGAGTACCTTTAAGAAATGGGGGTTTATAAAATAGCTGTAGTGGATGTACCTTTAAGAAATGGGTGTTTATCAGTGATGTCAGAGTGTGGGTGGAGCTGGGTTGTCTGTCTGCTTTTACTTTCACTTTGGGCTCACAGCTACAGGGTGTGTTTAGTTTCGTTTTAGATCTGGAGAAGCTGAAGTCACAGCAAGATGTGTATGAATCTCTGCAAGCTTAAGAATGTTCAGTTGGTGATTTCAACGTGGTAACTGTTCTCAGTAGTGAAGTTAAACCTGATGACTTTCTGTACAAAGGGTTCTTTTTGTCTTATGGATGCTGCAAGGAAAGATTAAGAGTTACTTATAGAGTACTGTATTCTTTTTAAAAAAAATTTAGAGTACCCAATTCAGTGTTTTATCCAATTAAGCGGCAATTTAGCGTGGCCAATCCACCTAGCTTGCACATCTTTTTTTGGGGGGTTGTGGGCGCGAAACCCATGCAAACACGAGGAGAATGTGCAAACCCCACACGGACAGTGACCCAGAGCCGGAATCGAACCTGGGACCTCGGCGCCGTGAGGCCGCAGTGCTAACCCACTGCACCTCCGTGCTGCCCAGAGAGTATTGTATGCTTTGGGGGAATTATCGGTGTTGATAGTTGTTAATATGTTTATTGCGGGTTTATAAAGTGTTAACTGGTTTCATAAATAAACATTGTTTTAATTTAAATGTACTTTAACTCTGTTGCACCACACCTGTAAGGTAGGCCCGTGTGTTCCCCATAACCACAATCTATTCAAAGTTGTGGGTCAGGTGAACTCCATGATATACTTTCGGGTTCTCTAAACCCTGGCCCATAACAATTTTAACAATTATGTTAGCAATAATTTATCTGACACACTTGTTTTTCCGCACCATTGTCCATTAAAATTCCTGGACAAAGTTTAAACCCTTCATACAAGACAATTCAGATGGACTTTATTATTACAACATGTGGGAGAGAGAGAGAATGTGATTGCTGATGCCTTGTTACAACTGTGAGAAGACTAGAATGGGTTATACTCCTGTGATGTTTGCCTGCTTAAAATGCAAAATGATATATCGTATAGAATGTAAGCTGTATGTAATCTTAAGAAATCTTCAAAGTTAAAAAGGATTCAGAAAATTAAGCCATCTGTGTATATTGATGGTTCTTTTTTTTAGGGGGGAGGTATGATGATTGGAAGATTTTAGGAAATTGGATTATAAATGTAGTGGGCAATTTAAGGTTAAAAGCCGGCACAGAGACTATTTTCTGTCTTGAGGAGACGAGGTAGTTCGGGGGTGGAGCTCATAGAGAGAGACATTTTGAGAAGCTGTGGAGAGAGGTAGTTTGGAGAAAGCTGTTGGAGTGACAGGCAGCGGAATTCTCCATTCCTGGAACTAAGTGTTGACGTCAGGGCAGTGTAGCTCCACTATAGCAAAACTGGCGCCGCACCTGGATCGATTTAACAACCGTGAAGGGGCTATCACTGGCGCCATGAGGAACACAATCGATTCCAATGAGAAATGATGCGGGATTTGTGATTGACACTCAGGAGGCTGACAAGCTGCCGCCGCATATGCACACTTCATCCCCCCCCCCAAAGATCATCACAGCCAACAAAATGGCGCTGGAGTGCACCCGTCCCGCTGATGGGTCGGCTGGGGCCAGAGGGCATCGAGGGGGGGTGGCCTGGGGGGACACCCATACGACCATGGCCCTTAGTTTACAGTGGGCAGTCAGCACCGTGCACAGCTGCATGGTTGTCTTGCAGGTCGCGGCAATGTTGTTCCGTGCCCATCCACCCCGACCCCATAGCCCACCTCCTGGCCACCCCCCATTATTCCCCCTGACCCTGGCAGAAGCCCCCCGGTTAGCGACACGACTGTCAGCAAACTATGGCGATGTTGGACACTTTCCGTACCTCCTCTCCCTCCCTCAGCAGCCACGGTGCCTGCTTCACGATTTTCAAAAACACAAGTGAACCTCACCGATGGAAATTCACCCCATTGGAGGCGGAAAATCGCAGAGGCCCCTGAGAGTACCGGGGTCAGGCCCGCTAATGATATGCCAACGGCATTTACTGTACGTGCAGAATGGAACGCATTGACGCCGCTGTTGAGGTGATGGAGAATTGTGATTTGGCGTGAAACCGGCACCTGCCACAATTTTGGCGTCAAAACCGATTCTCAATCACGTTGCCTGATTTCGACGATGGAGAATCCCACCCGCGGTTTTAGGAGAAGGGCTTTTGGAAGTGAAGACTCTGTGATCTGGCAACACTTGTTTTTTTTGTGTGAACTTAGGTGGTTTTCTTTCGCAGTGAGATAGCTTAAAAAGTGATAATAGTTAAAACCAGTGAAGCCTTGTCTGCAGACAAGGAAAAGACTCAATCAACTCAAGTTGAAGCAGCCATTTGAATACATTCAGCTAAAGTCTGAAGGGGTTTTCATAAGAGCCAGGATTTGCTTTGTAATGCAAGTTTCACTTTAGGCCTTGTTTCTTTAAGCTGGATTGAGAGCTTTATGTGCATTTTCTTTTTTTAATGGGAAATTGGATAGTAGTTTTAAGGTGTACGTGTAAACAGTTATTTTCGGGTTTGAAGTTACAAACTTTAATATTGTAGTTATAGTAAAGCTTTGTTTTAAAATAACCAAGCCCTATTTCTTCATGCAATCACTCCTGGAGCCAATCGATCTTTCCATACAGCCTTTAAAAAACTAAAATGTTGGGGTTTACGGTCCAGTATCCTAACCACCATTGGGGCCTGGTCGGGGATCATAATAGTTCCTGTTTGTGTGTGTGTTTCTGTTTCTTTGTATGCTTGTGTGTGTGTTTGTGTGTCTTTGTTTCTGTGTATGTGCATGTTTGTTTCTGTTTATGTGTTTCTGTGTATTTGCATTTCTGTTTCTGTGTGTGTCTGTGTATGGTTTTGTTTTTTGCATCCATGTGTGTTTGTTTCTGTTTCTGTGCATGTTTGTATATCTGTTTGTTTATGTGTATGTATGTTTGTGCATGTGTATTTGTTTGTGTGCGTGTTTGTTTGTGTGCCTGTGTGTATAGAATTTACAGCGCAGAAGGAGGCTATTCAGTCCATCGAGTCTGCACCGGCCCTTACAAAGAGCACCCTACTCAAGCCCATGTATCTACCCTATCCCCGTAACCCAGTAACCCGCACTTAACCTTTTTGGATACTAAGGGCAATTTAGCATCATTAAGGCCAATCCACCTAACCCGCACATCTTTGGACTGTGGGAGGAAACCGGAGCACCCGGAGGAAACCCAAGCACACACGGGGAGAACGTGCAGATTCTGCACAGACAGTGACCCAGCCAGGAATCAAACCTGGGACCCTGGAGCTGTGAAACCACAGTGCTAACCATTGTGCTACCATGCTATTTGTTTCTCTGTATGTTTGTTTCTGTTTCTTCGTTTGTTTTTGTGTATGTGTGTGTTTCTCTTTCTGTATATATTTATGTATGTGTGTTTCTATGTATGTTTGCTTGTGTGTGTTTCTATGTATGTTAGCGTGTGTTTCTTTCTTTGTGTCTGTGTTTCTGTTTTTGTGTGTGTTTCTGTTTCTGTGTATGTTTGTTTCTGTGTTTTTGTTTCTGTGTGTTGTGTTTTTGTGTGTGTGTTGTGTTTCCTTGTGTGTGTTTGTGTTTCTGCATGTGCATTTTTGTGTGCCTCTCTGCATGTCATGTTTGTGTGTATGTTTGCTTCTGTCTTTTGTATGTTTTGTGTGTTTCAGTTTTTAAAAAAAAATTAGAGTACACGATTCATTTTTCCAATTAAGGGGCAATTTAGCATGGCCAATACACCTACTTTGTACATTTTTTGGGTTGTGTAACACGGGGAGAATGTGCAAACTCCACACGGACAGTGACTCGGGCCCGAGATCAAGCCTGGGACCTCGGCGGCGTGAGCCAGCAGTGCTAACCACTGCGCCACCGTGCTGCCCCTTGTGTTTCAGTTTTTTAGTGTGTGTTTGTTTTTGTATTTCTCTTTCTGTATATGTTTGTGTTTCTATGCATCTTTACATGTGTATGTTTGCTCCTGTGTATGTTTCTGTGTCTGTGTCTCTGTTTCTGTTTGTGTGTGTTTGTGTGCATTTCTGCATATGTTTGTGTGTGTTTCCTTTTATGTTTGTGTTTGTGTATTTGATTTTGTGTATGTGTGTGTTCCTGTTTCTGGGTATGTTTATGTGTGTTTCTATTTCTGTGTGTTTGTGTGTGTTTCTGTTTCTGTTTCTTTGTATGCATGTGTGTGTATGTTTCTGTCTGTGTAAATGTTTGTTTTGGTGTGTGTTTTTATTTATTTGAAATTTTGTTTGTGTTTATGTGTGTTTGTGTTCCTGTGTGAGTATTTTCTGTGTGTGTACATTGTCATGTGAGAGTACCTTTAAGACATGGATGTTTAAGCAATGTACCTTTAAGAAAACTGTGATGTCAGAGAGTGGGTGGGCTGGGCTTTAGGTCAGCCATTTTGCAGGTTTTTAGTTTCAGTTTAAAAACAGCTTGTGGGTGTCTCTGTGTGTTCCCAGAGAGCTGCAAGTTTTGGAAAGGGCTGGGTGTGTGTCTGTGTTTTGCAGTGAGGTGGATCTCTGCCATGAAAGACTATCTCTGGATCATTTGGGTGATTTAAACTTATAATAGTGAAGCCTTTAACCTGATGTGATTTTGTTTAAAGGTGTTAAGTCTCTTGGAAGTTTGAAGGAACAGTTTAAGGAATTATTTACTGTTGCAATATTTTCTGAGTTATCTTTGAAGTAAGGGGTGTTAAGAGATCCAATGTTTATTTAAGATGTTAAGTTGAGTTCATGGAATAAACTGTTTTGTGTTTAAAAACCCACGTGTCCATAATTGTAATCCAACACCTAGGGAACAAGCCGTGTGCTAGGAAAAGCAACAAATACATTAAAGGGAGAGGTGGGTTGAACTCCATGATACATTTTGGGGTTCTGAAAACGCCTCGCCCATAACAACATATTTTAGTGTATTTTAGTGTTTTTTTCTGTGTCTGCATGTTGCTGTGTATGTTCGTGTGTATGTTTATTTCTGTTTGTGTGTTTCTCTTTATGTGTATTTTTGTATATGTCTGTGTTTCTGTGTATGTTTGTGTTTATGTTTGTATGTGTATTTCTGTTTTTGTTTGTGTGTTTCTGTGTATGTTTCAGTGTGTGTTTCTCTCTCTGTCTATGTTTGTGTGTGTCTGTGTTTCTGTGTCTGCGTATGTTTGTATGTGTCTGTGTTTCTGTTTCTGTGTATGCTTATGTGTCTGTGTATGCTTGTGTGTGTATTTTTGTTTCTGTATGTGTTTCTCTTTCCGTGTCTGTTGTGTGTGTGTATGTTTGTGTGTGTCTGTGTTTCTGTGTATGTTTGTGTGTCTGTGTTTCTGTGTATGTTTGTGTGTGTGTCTGTGTTGTTTCTGTGTATGTTTGCGTGTATCTATGTTTCTGTGTCTATTTGTGTGTGTTTGTTTCTGTGTATGTTTGTGTGTTTCTGTTTCTGTGTATGTTTGTGTGTGTTTCTGTTTCTGTGTATGTTTGTGTGTGTCTGTGTTTCTTTTTTGTGTATGTTTGTGTGTATCTATGTTTCTGTTTCTGTGTATTTTTAGATTTGTCTGTGTTTCTGTGTATTTTTGTGTTTGTGTGTCTGTGTATGTTTGTGTGTATGTATATTTCTGTTTCTGTGTCTGTTTGTGTGTGTCTGTGTATGTTTGTGTGTATGTATATTTCTGTTTCTGTGTCTGTGTGTGCCTGTGATTGTTTGTGTGTATGTATATTTCTGTTTCTGTGTCTGTTTGTGTGTGTCTGTGTATGTTTGTGTGTATGTATATTTCTGTTTCTGTGTCTGTGTATGTTTGTGTGTATGTATGTTTCTGTGTCTGTGTATGTTTGTGTGTAGGTATATTTCTGTTTCTGTGTATGTTTGTGTGTGTCTGTATGTTTGTGTGTATGTATATTTCTGTTTCTGTGTCTGTTTGTGTGTGTCTGTGTATGTTTGTGTGTATGTATGTTTCTGTGCCTGTGTATGTTTGTGTGTAGGTATATTTCTGTTCCTGTGTATGTTTGTGTGTGTCTGTGTATGTTTGTGTGTATGTATATTTCTGTTCCTGTGTATGTTTGTGTGTGTCTGTGTATGTTTGTGTGTATGTATATTTCTGTTCCTGTGTATGTTTGTGCGTGTCTGTGAACTTTTTCAATCATTCGTTCAGCCTTAGCTGGAGTGTTGCAGGTTCCCCACTTCAGGGAAAGATGGAAATGACTTAGAGAAAAATCCAGAAGTGATTTTCCAGAATGTCCCACCTCTTCCCCAAAATGCATGATCTGGTAAACCCGTTAGGCAGAATTTGCCAGCACTTTCTTCCAACGATCCTACGTCATTTCAACAATTTCCAATTTCCTGGCCCTGACTGCCTCCTCTTCCCTCGGGACATCCAGTCCCTCCAGCCCTCCTCCCACCCAGGATGGTGAAGGGCCTCTCTCTGCTTCTTCCTTGAATGGAAGCTGGGGAACGATCCCCGTCCACTACCACCCTAACCCCACCCCCCCTCCTCCTTCCCCCTTGGCTGAACCTGTTCTCCCACCGAACAATTTCTCCTTTAACTTTCCTCGGGGGCTCCGAAGCCGACTCCTACTGCACCCAAAACTGTGATTCCGATTCTCTTGCCACAGATGTTGCTCGACCTGCTGAGATTTTCCAGCTGTGTTTTTTTCAGATCTCCTGTACTTGTGATATTTTGTGGATGCTATGGGTGGGGGCTTCAGACATGAGGGGAGGCAGCTGATTCCATGAACAAATGAGCTTCCTAGCTCACCACGGGCGAGATCACACGTTCGTGCCCCTCATTTCCGCCCGCTGTTGGTTCCTCGCTGTTATTGCAGGATCTCGGCAGTAGGGTGGCCCAGTGGGTTAGCGCTGCTGCCTCACAGCACCAGGGGACTGTCTGTGTGGAGTCCTCCCTGTGTCTATGTTAGAGAGAAGACTTAATTGAGGCATACAAGATGATCAGAGGATTGGATAGGGTGGACAGTGAGAGCCTTTTTCCTCGGAT
Source organism: Scyliorhinus torazame (assembly GCF_047496885.1). Classification (NCBI taxonomy): domain Eukaryota; kingdom Metazoa; phylum Chordata; class Chondrichthyes; order Carcharhiniformes; family Scyliorhinidae; genus Scyliorhinus; species Scyliorhinus torazame. Next base: position 104,409,394 of record NC_092718.1, on the reverse strand, counting down.
GGTGATGTCTAGCATGATGGGACATACCTTTAAATTGAGGGGAGATAGATATAGGACAGATGTCAGAGGTAGGTTCTTTACTCCGAGAGTAGTAAGGGTGTGGAATGCCCTGCTGCAACAGTAGTGGACTCGCCAACTCTAAGGCATTCAAATGGTCATTGGATAGAATTATGGACGATAAGGGAATAGTGTAGATGGGCTTTAGAGTGGTTTCACAGGTCGGCGCAACATCGAGGGCCGAAGGGCCTGTACTGCGCTGTAATGTTCTATGTTTCCTCCGGGTGCTCTGGTTTCCTCCCACAGTCTACAGATGTGCAGGTTAGGTGGACTGACCATACTAAATTGCCCCTTAGTGTCCATGGATGCTGAGATTAGATTATGGGGCCACGGGGATAGGGTGGGCTGAATGGACGGGGTGGATCTGGGTGGACTGCCCTTTCGGAGAGTCTGTGCAGACTCAATGGGCCGAATGGCCTCCTTCTGCACTGTAGGGATTATATGATTCTATAATCAGGGTTGATATGCAGTCCACTGAAATAGGGAGATAGTGAGAAGGATAGCTACAGAGAAAGATAGTCTTTGTTTGTTTGTTCTTTGTTATTTACAGAACAGGAGGCCATTTTCATTTTCTCACCAAAATCCGGCAAAATGAGAAAGGCACATAACCGAAATATGCCTGCAAATAATAATAAATCGGGGGACGGCGCGATGTAAGAAGGAGCAGCAGTGAAGGAAAATGGCAGGAGCTGCGGACGCGCAGGCAGACGGCCCCACGAGGCGAGATGGAGGTTCAGGCGAACCAGGAAGCGGAAAAGCTGGCGAGCCGAACAGCGGAGCAGAAACAGGACGCGGCGATCATCCCCCCCCCACCCCCCACCCCCGCGCAGAGGGAGGAATGGAGAAGCGTGCTGAAAACGGAAATAAACGCCATAAAGGACAGAGCTCCACACAATGATGAAGGAGATGCTGGCGGAGACAACGGACAAAATGCAGCAGACCATCAAAGGCCTGGAAAGGAGGGTGGAGGGGGCAGGAGTGTGGTAAACCACTGTTGCACCTCTATTAGGTGATGTATGGTAGGACCTACTACAGGTTCGTTAGTAGTCCCTGCCTGCTGGCTCCGCCCAGTAGGCGGAGTATAATTATGTGTGTCCTCCATGCTGCTGCCATTTCGCCAGCTGCTGTGGAAGGCCACACATCTTAGAGCAATAAAGCCTCAGTTGTACCCAACTCAAGTCTTTGTGCAATTGATCGTGCATCAAGGAGAAAACGATTCTGGAGTTGGAGAAGGCCGCCTCGGACCAGAGCTACATGATCGTAGCTCTGGAAACTGAGGTGAAAAGGTTGGTGACGTCCCAGGAGAGCCTAAGAAGGAACGTGGAGGACCAGGAAAAAAGGTCCAGAAGGCAGAATGTTAAAATAGTGGGTCTGCTAGAGGGGATGGAGGGCAGAGACCCAGCAGGCTAGGTCACCAAAATGCTGGGCAAGCTAGTGGGAAGGGAAGAATTTCCAAACCCCCCAGACAGGGTGCACAGGTAGCTTTGATCCAGGCCCAAAGCGGGGGAGCAGCCCAGAACGATTGTCGCGAAGCTGCACCGGTTCCAAGACTGGGAAAAAATCCTAAAGTGGGCCTGGCAGACGAGATTGAGCATGTGGGAAGGGAAGATCATAAGGGTGTACCAGGACATTGGGGCGGACCTGGCCAAAAGAAGATCGGAGTTCAACAGGGTTAAATCAGCACTCTACAAAACTAATGTTGAATTTGGAATGTTATTCCCGGGAAATCTCTGGGTAACATTTAAGGGGAAGGAGCTGTATTTTAACACCCCAGCGGAGGCTGAGGAGTTCGTTAGATCGAACAAACTTGGGGAGGGACAGCCACAACGGCCATTATGAAAGCGACGGGGTTGGAAAAGAAAGGAAGAATCAGAACAAAGAGCGGAGGGCAGACCACAAACAGAGACAATACGATCACGGACTGTACACACGCGTTTGGTGCACTGCGCGGGACTGTGCTGACTCATTTCTTCTTTCAATGCAATGGGGGGGGAGCGGAGCAAGGGAAATGAGGGTGAGAAAAGTGGACAGGAGGGTAAGACAAGGGCTAGCAAAAGGAAGGTAAAATAGGACCAGAGCAGGGCAAGTACTGGGAGGGGGGCCACCGTGCTAGCGAGGAGGGCCAACACGGGAGGGCAGGAAGCAAGGAGAGGGAGCACCTGACACAAAGGGAGGGTGCGGGGCAGACGGGGGACACATGGGGGGGCAGAGGGACAGGGACTATGGGGGGGGAGAGAGGAGTCGGGGGAAGAGCGCAGAACAAAAGAGAAGCAAAGGGAAGGGTGAGGTAGATAAGCAGCACAAACACAGGCCTCGGCAGACAAGGAGCAGGGCGAGGAACCAAGATGGTGCCACAAACAGCCACTCGGGAGGGCTTCAGGACGAAGGGAGACCCTGGAGTGCAGGGGCGCAGCCAGGAGGCGCATACACAGCTGGCGGCCATGGTGGGTGCCCCCTGGACAAAGGGAAACAGCGGAGCGCTGGGGCCCGACCACATGGTGAGAGGGGCCATTTTGGATGGCCCCCAAACAAAAGGAAACCCAGGCATGCGGGGGCAGGTTCACCAGGTAATATGGGTGATCCCGCAGGACTGGGGGGGTCAGAAACCCTCCACCAGGATTGTTATCTGGAATGTAAGGGGACTCAACGGCCCAGTGAAAAGATCCAGAGTCTTCGCCCACCTAAGAAGCCTAAAAGCAGACAGAATCTACCTACAAGAGACGCACCTGAGGGAGAAGGACCGACAGTTGGTAAGGAAGGGCCGGGTGGGACAGACGTACCATTCATGTTATGGGACGAGGGCTAGGGGGGGTAGCAATATTAATTAGCAAAAGGACGAGGTTTATGGAAACCAAGACAGTTACGGACCCAGGGGGACGATACGTCATGGTCAGCGATGTCGTGGAAGGGGCACCGGTCGTACTGGTAACTGTGGTCCCAACTGGGACGACACTGAACTCATAAAGAAGACCATGGCGGAAATCCTCGACCTTGACACACCGACAGATTATGGGGGGTGACTTTAACTGCGTGCAGGACCCACTGACCGACTGATCAAACCCCAGAACGGGTGAAAAGACTGGCATGGCTAGGGAACTAGGAGCATTTATGGAACAGATGGGTACTCTGGACCCATGGCGATTCCTGCACCCGGGAGAAAAGGAATTCTCATATTTTTCACAAGTACACAAGGTTTTCACCCATATCGACTTCTTTGCAGTGGGGAAATTGGTGCTTCCAGGGATCACGTACTCCGCGATCGTTATCTCCGACCACGCTCCACACTATATGGATGTGAGGTTGGAGACAGGCCGGGCCCAGCGCCCCACGTGGAGGCTGGACACGGACATCCTGGCCGACAAGGCCTTCTGCCAAAAGAATATCGCGGGCCATAGGCGACTACGTTAGTAACAACCAGAACGGGGAGGTCTCACCCTCCACGTTCTGGGAGGCACTGAAGGCCATGATTAGAGGAGAGATCATAACCTACAAGGCAAGCAGATATAGGGAAGAGAGGGTGGCCAGGCAACAACTGGTGGACTCCATTCTGGAAGGCGACAGAAAATACTCCGAGGCCCCGGCCGTAGAGCTGCTGGGGGAGAGGAAAAGGCTGTAAATGGACTTTAACCTGCTATCCACCAGGAAAGCAGTGTACCAACTCCGCCAGACATGGGGGACCACGGAGACAAGGCTGGCCGCCTATTGGCTCACCAGCTGAGAAAGCAGGCAGCCACGAGGGAAATAGCGCAGGTAAAGGATAGCAGAGGCAGACTGGTAACAGAACTGTTGCCAATCGCCACCAAAGTAACCAATAATGTTGGCAATTAATAATGATGCTCTTTAGAGTCGCCAGGTGTCAAATGATACCACCACAAGGCTTTACCGGATATCGATCAAAGGACCACACAACCAGTTAGTCAGTTCAAGTTCAAAGATGGTTTATTTACACACAAGGATTACTTCGACACGCAACACAAAACACTCCAAGTTAAACTACACCTAACAACTACAATCACCTATACTTAACTTCAGGGCAACCGGCTCTATGCAGATGGACAAGGCCTTTGTCCGGATCTTGCGTGGCTGGGTGGAAGAAGTAGCTCTGTTTCTGCTGGGCTCATCCGGCTGGTGGCGATCGTTGGTCTTGAACTTGTCTGTCTGGTCGTTGTGCTGCACTTGGGTTGGCATAGGCCGGATCCAAGAGAGACCGAGCACATGGCTGTGTCTCTTCTTGTCCCTCTGGGATTTTGCGCTCTTTGGGGCGGTCCTTAACTTGGACCCAATAATTCGACAGTCTTCGATCATTGCCTTCGATTTTGGCCAATAAAGGGGCGGGTGCCTTGATGGCTGGGCATGTCCTTAGCGGTCATTAACCTTGGCTGTTTGGGCTCCCTGAATAAAAGGAGTGGCGCCAATTACTCAGGTTACCTGAGTACAGTTCTTTTGTTCTGGGGAAATGGGCCATTAGAATTCAAACGAGCGGGGGTTTCGATCGTGTCTAGCTATCTGGGTTGCAAATACACACACAAGCTCTGAGTCTGTCTGAGTCCTGGGTTGGCCATAATTACCATGGTCCTTTGCAGGTGGCCATCTGAGATGGCTACAGAACCAAAGAAAGTCAATTGGGCATTTGAGACCTGTGACCAGGGACTGTACACCTCTGAGCCCCCCAACGGGGGCGCAGGGATGAAACAGTTCCTAGATGGACTGGAACTACCAGTCGTGGGGGAAGACAGACGGGGGGAACTGGAAGCACCAATAGATCTTGGGAGAAATCATGGAGAGCATCAGCTCCATGCAGGCGGGAAAGGCACCGGGACCCGACGGGTTCCCGGCGGTCTTCTACAAACAATTTGCACCACTCCTGGCCCCACACATAAGGGACATGTTCGCGGACTCAATGGCAGGGGGCACCCTGCCCCCCACGCTAGCGCAGGCCACAATCTCACTGATGCCCAAAAAAGATAAAGACCTGACGGAATGTGGATCATACAGACCCATTTCACTGCTCAATGTGGATGCGAAAATAGTCGCAAAGGTCCTGGCCAAAAGGCTGGAGGGCTGCGTACCCGAGGTGGTCGCAGAGGACCAAACAGGCTTTGTGAAGGGTAGGCAGCTCACAGCGAACATCAGGTGGCTGCTGAATGTGATAATGATCCCCCCCCCCCCACCCCCCCCCCCCCGTCCCCCGGGAGAGTGCACCAGAGGTGATCGTCTCCCTGGACGCAGAAAATGCTTTTGACAGAATCAAATGGAATACCTCCTCGAAGTACTGGAGCGGTTTGGGCTAGGAGCCGGGTTCACCTCCTGTGTGAGGCTCCTGTACAACGCTCCCAAAGCGAGTGTCTGAACTAACACCAGCAGCTCTGAATACTTCCAGCTACAGAGAGGAACAAGACAGGGCTGCCCCCTGTCCCCACTCTTGTTCGCACCAGCGATTGAACCCCTGGCGATAGCCCTGCGGGACGCGAAAAGCTGGAAGGGAATCCGGAGAGGAGACAGAGAGCACAGAGTCTCACTCTATGCAGATGACCTGCTCGTCTATATCTCAAAGCCACAGGAGGGACTGAAGGCAATACTGCAAATCCTGAAAGAGTTTGGAACCTTCTCGGGCTACAAACTTAACCTGGGCCAAAGCGAGGCATTCCCAGTGAACCCAAAAGGGGGAGGGACAGAGCTGGAGGGGTTCCCGTTTAAAACGGCCCAGAACAGATTCTGTTACCTGAGGATCCAGATAGCCAGAGACTGGACACAGATCCACAAGTGGAACCTGACCAGCCTGGTGGAGGAAGTAAGAAAGGACCTACAACGTTGGGGCTCACTCCCACTCTCCATGGCGGGGAGAGTGCAGACGATCAAGATGAACGTACTGCCAAGGTTCCTCTTCCTGTTTAAATCCATACTGATCTTCATCCCCAAGGCCTTTTTCCAAAACATGGACAGTCTAATCATGGCGTTTGTGTGGAGGGGGTAAGAACCCGAGAATTCACAGACACTGCAAGGAAGGAAAATCAAAGGGGACTTGGCCTTACCAAACCTACAATACTACCACTGGGCAGCAACGGCAGAAAGAGTGAGGGGATGGGTACAAGAACCCGACACAGATTGGGTACAAATAGAGGAGGCATCCTATAAAAGAATGACCCTCTGGGCCCTGGCTACAGCAGCACTCCCATCCCCCTCAACAAGATACACAACAAGCCCAGTGGTAGCGGGCACGCTGAGAACATGGACCCAGCTGAGACAGCACTTCGGGATAACCAAAATGTCCCCCATGGTCCCCATTTGCAGCAATCACAGATTCTCCCCAGCCATGCTAGATACCATCTTCAAAAGATGGAGGCGGGTCGGGGGCACACTGGCGGTCGGGGACTTTTACGTAGGGCTCAGACTGGCGACACTGGACGAACTGACGAGGAAGTGGAAACTAGCAAAAGGGCAGGAAATGAGACACCTCCAAATAAACCACTTCCTCCGCAAAGAGACAGTAGGGTACCCCGGGGCCCAGAAAGCACACTACTAGAGGACCTGATAGGCCCAGGCAGCGAGGAGGGGGGGTTATGTGGGAAAATATACGGACAGCTACTGGACAGAGCCCGGACTCCACTGGACGAGACCAGACAATAATGGGAGGACGAACTGGGGACAGAGGTAGGATGGGGACTCTGGAGTGAAGCACTGAGCAGGGTGAGCTTCACCTCCTCCTGCGCAAGGCTCAGCCTAATGCAGCTCAAAGTGGTGCACAGAGCGCACCTAACCAGAACCCGAATGAGCAGGTTCTTCCCGAAGGTGGAGGACAAATGTGAACGGTCCCAGATGGGCCCGGCCAACCACACCCACGTGTTCTGGGCTTGTCCCAAACTTGCTGGGTTGTGGGCAGCCTTTTCCGAGGCAATGTCCAAGGTTGTGGGGGTGAGGGTGAATCCATGCCCAATAGTGGCAATCTTCGGGTATCGGAGCAGCCAGAGCTACACATGGGGAAGGGGGCCAACGCCCTCGCTTTCGCTTCCCTAATCGCACGCCAGAGAGTCCTGCTCGGCTGGTGATCGGCAGCACCACCCAAAGCTGCCATCCGTGGGTCATAGATTATCATAGAATTTACAGTGCAGAAGAAGGCCATTCGGCCCATCGAGTCTGCACCAGCTCTTGGAAAGAGCACCCTACCCAAGGTCAACACCTCCACCCTATCCCCATAACCCAGTAACCTCACCCAACACTAAGGGCAATTTTGGACACTAAGGGCAATTTATCATGGCCAATCCACCTAACCTGCACATCTTTGGACTGTGGGAGGAAACCGGAGCACCCGGAGGAAACCCACGCCCACACGGGGAGAACGTGCAGACTCCGCACAGACAGTGACCCAAGCCGGAATCGAACCTGGGACCCTGGAGCTGTGAAGCAATTGTGCTATCCACAATGCTACCGTGCTGCCCCTTAGGAAGGCTCCCTGGAAACTTGAGGGCAGTTTGTCGGCCTGTTCCAAAACATGTTCGAGGCCAGCAACAGAGGAGTAAGCTATTAAGATTTTTTTTTTAAAACGCCAAGATAGTTGAGGAACCAAAAGACTGTGCAACCCGGGATGCGGGGGGGGGGGGGGGGGGGGGGGGGCACAACAACGAGGGACAACGGGGAAGGGGGAGGAACTATAGACCAATCCAGAGGGCAGCAAAATGTACTTAGGGTCAGTTAAACAAAGGACAAAATAACCCTCTCTTTTTAGCACGGGCAAGAAGAATGTGATGTATATATGCAACTGTTTAGAAATATGAGAAATGCCAGTAAAAAGATTGAAATAAAAAAGATATGCGAATCACCTTTTATTTTTTGCAGGAAACTGGGGAGTGCATCGCCAGCATTTTTACGCCGGCGTGGGGGCATAGCCCCATTTTGGGAGAATCCAACCCTCATTCTTTCTGAATTTAATTATTGTTGGAGATTTAAGGAACCAAAGCAGTAAATCCACCCTTTTTTTGTTTACCATCGAAAGAGGCCATTCAGCCCACTGTGCTTACGCTGGCCAAAAAAGGAGAAAAAAAACTAGCCGCTCATTTTAATACCACTTTCCAGCCTCTGGGTCCATAGCCTTGCAGATCCAGGTACCTTGTCAAATAAGGTGAGCATTTCAGCCTCAAGCACCAACTTAGGCAGTGAATTTGAGACACCAACCACCATCTGGTTGAAAACATTTTTCCTCATGTCCCCTCTAATCCTTCTACCAACCACCTTAAATGTACACCCTGCCTGGTAATTGACACCTCCGCTAGGGCTTGATTAACTGTCTTTCTTCTTCATCCGACCTACCTTCCCCTTTCTTCATCTCACTTCCTGCTCATGCTTTCACATCATGGTTCACCTTTGAGTTTGCACTTCCTGCTCTGCTGATTGATGAGCCCTCAGAATGATTGGTTAGGGAGATGCACTTTTGCTTTCCTTGTTCATGTGGATCCCGTGTTCCCTGTCGCATGTGCCATGTTGCAATGGCTTTCAAAGCACCAAAAATGTGTGCGCAAAATTAATTGAATTCACTTTGATAGGAGTAAACAGATATGCAGAGTATTCTGTAAATGGTAAGACATTCAAAAGTGTAGTTACAAAGGGAAATGGGTGCCCGTGTCGATAAGTCACTGAAGGCTAATGTGCGGGTACACTAAGCAGTTAGGAAGGCGAATGGAATGTTAGCCTGATCACCAGAGGATTTGAGTACAGGAGTAGTGAGGTATTGCTTCAATTGTATAGGAGCCTGGTTAGACTGCACCTGGTGTACTGTGTGCAGTATTGGTCCCCTTACCTCAGAAAGGATATCATTGCCATAGAGGGGGTGTTAACGCAAGTTCACCAGACTTGCTCGGGGGATGGCAGGACTGTGTTATGAAGAGAGATTGAGCAAACTGGGTCTGTATTCTCTCGAGTTTGAAGAATGAGAGGTGATCTCATTGAAACCTACAAAATACTTAAAGGGATAGTCAAGGTAGATGCAGGTAAGGTGCCTCCTTTAGCTGGGGAGAGTAGAACCAGAGAGAATACTTCAAAATGGGGAGGATGTCACTTATGACTGAGGAGGAGAAATTTCTTTAAACAGAGTTGTGAATCTTTGGAATACTCTACCCAGAGGTCTGTGGAAACTCAGATATCGAGTGTGTTTAAAGGAGAGATTGATAGATTTCTTATTAACAATGATGTAAAGGGTTATGGGGATAGTGGGTGTAAAAGACATTGAAACCAACCATGATCGTATTGAATAGTAGTGCAGGTGTGTTGGGCTGAATGTCCTTCTCCGGTTCCTATGTTCCTCTTGTTCTAATTCAATTCCATCTTCTGTCAAACAGAACAACATGGGGGGGGGGGAGGGGTGCGAAGGGGAGGAAGCCACCCCAAGTAAATGGCTGAAATCTCCCCGAAAGTGTCAGAACGAAGGAATCCAGAGTCACTTGTAAACCACTGGGGTTTTTATTGCTTCAGACCATCTAATTCAATAAAGACTTTTATCAAACTTTCTTTTACGAGATAAAGAAAAACAACAGTACGTATATTTAAACACCTCTCCACACGTGACAAGCCCAATGCACAGATGAAGGACAGTGATTTGCCAAGTTACAGTTATGAGCACCAGTTACACAGAGACAGGAGGATTATATACAGAGATATTCAGATCATTGCATTATCAATTCTGCGGAAAATCTTCATAATCCCCAAAAGTAAATACATTGACACGTGTTTCTCAAGTGCGTTAATTTTCTTTTCCCCTCACATTTTCAAAGTGAGTTTGTTTCAATAAGTACGTGACTGACTCTCGATTATTTTACAGGAACCTGTATTAGGGTTTTAGTTTCGGGATTGGTGGGGTCAGTGAAATGAGTTATTTCTAGCTTGGTGTTGTCAGGAATCTCTGGGGAGCCCATTCAGTCTTTTAATAATCATCATAATCTTTATTAGTGTCACAAGTAGGCTTACATTAACACTGCAATGAAGTTACTGTGAAAATCCCAGGAGACGTCCCATTTCTCACTCTCTCTCTTGCTCTCTTGTTCACTCGCTTGCTCTCTCTCTCTCTCCCTCTCTTAACTGTCTCAACTGGATTACTGCCAGTTTTAACGTTACTGTTTGACCAACGGGTGAGGCTGAATCCCACTTTCCTGTGACTGGAAATAAAGGAATTAGGGACTTTGAAAACACCAGGAACATGCCACGCTCCTGTTTGGCTCGTGTTTGTCGAAACATGTTGCGTCTGAAATATTAATGATGAGGAGCCATTTGCAAAATCTGAGGGATTTGAATTGTGCTTTAGAAACAAGTGGAATTCTGTAACAAAATTAGCGATGAGAAATCTCCTGGTTTCATTTCTGTAATTGGGGTATTTAAACTTCACGGGGAGCTTCCTTTCTCTTTGGGGTTCTCTCGCGTTTGTGTTTCCAATGATTTCTGCTTTGACTGCAAGTGGAGTACTGACTCCCCTCGGAGCCTGGGGAACACAGCATCAAGGCATGGAGCAACCTGCAGTCAACTGCTGCCTGACTCTGTCCTTAGACAGAGAGATAGACAGGTAAGAGAGACATAGAGATAGAGGTAGAAGGAGAGAGACAGTGAGATACAGAAAGGGAGTGAAAGATAGAGTGTGATAGTAGTACACAGAGAGAGTGACATAGAGAGAGACAGGAACATGGATGGACAGAGGTAGAGAGCGAGAGGCAGAGAGCGAGAGGCAGGGAACGAGAGACAGAGAAGAGGAGCAGAGAGCCAGGAAAGAGAGATTAAGAGATCCAAAGAGAGAGATGCAGACAGAGGAGACAAAAATGTAGACAGAAAGAGAAAATGAGAAAAAGACCAAAGAGAAAGAAAGAGCAACTACGCACCAGAGACAGCAAAGGAGCGAGGGAAGGAAGGGGTGGGATTGCAGAGAGGAACAGAGAGACTGAGAGAGAGAGGGATAGGCAGCACATAGAGGACGTGAGGAGTATATATCAATCCAGAGAGAAACACTAGACTCAGAGTTGTGGAAAACTGCTTGCTCGATTACTCTGCATCACATGGACAGATCCCAAGTTGGAGACCGGCCTCAAGTTACAAACAAGTTAGAAACCCATAGCCACCAGCCCTCAACGTGAATGTTTATGGATAGTAGAACTGACCAGGGCAGGGCAAGGAGCGGGAATCTTGGTTTGGGGGAATTGGAGCGAACACAACAACACTGCAAAGATGTGATCAGCAAGATGGGACCGTGTCAGCTTCACAGACCAATCACTTTGAAGAGATGGGGCGAGAGTGAACTGCGAGAGGGAAGAAATGCGGGAGTTTGAAATGGTTTTCAGTCCATGTTAAACTGGAAACTGTTGCCACACACCGTGGATGACATTCCTGCGGAAGAGTGCTCCACCCAGTCGAACAGCAGGCTTATATTCACATAGCTGCACTCAGAGTAAATGCTATTATTGTACATAAACATTTAACTTGGTGTGGAGGTCTCCAGCTGCGTTTACATCCAAGCCTTCGGGCACGTACACATTTTGTATTTGGAGCTGCCAGAATTCGGAATGGAGGCAATCTCCCGACTCCACATCAGCTTCGATATCCCATGCCAAACTCTTTGGCCTTGCCGCCAGCCCTCGGGACGCTGGCTGCTCGATCCTTCACCAGCTCTGTCGGTGATGGGCTGGCTTTCTGGGTGGACTTCAGCCAGGCGCTCCGCCCGGGCTTCTCGGGGCCGGCCTCGCCCTCCGAGCTGGTGTCGCTCAAGTCGGTCACTTCCAGCTCGGAGTCCGTCTCCGCCTTGACCCAGGTCCCCCCGGCGCCGGCTGCCCGGGACTGGGCTCTGTCGCCAAGTCGTTCCTTCCCCGGCGAGAGGGCGGGGGTCTGGGGCGACGCCGGGGGCACCAGGTCCGCCCGCAGGGCCTGGATGACGGGGTAAGAGGGTAGGCCCTTCTGGCTGAGGCACAGCCTGGAGTAGGGGCTGAGGTGCTGGGGGCCCCTGTCGCCCGCCTCGGCGGGGGGCAGCAGGGAGATCTGGGTGGGGAGGTGGGTGAGCCCTCCCGCCAACGTGCTGGGGTAGTAGTGAGGGGGGTACAGGGCAGACATCTTGGAGGCAGGCAGATTGAAGGTGGGAGAAGAGTAGGAAGGGAGGGTCCAGGGGTAGTCTGAGAAGTGGCCATTCCTTCCGTAGGCGCCCATCACTGCTGGAGGCTTGGAATAATAAGGGGCCCCTGCAAAAGGAATCAGGCAGACAGTGAGGGGGAAATGCAAGACACACATTAGTTACAGTGTCTATCCCCCTGTTCCCACTCAGGCCCCAGGCACCTGACCCCTGTATTCCCTTATTCTCACCCTGATCCCTATTCCCACCCTTACCCCTGCATCCCTATTCCCACCCTTACCCCTGTATCCCCCATTCCCACCCTGACTCCTGTATCCCCTTATTCGAACACTGACCCCTGCATCCCCGTCCCCACTCTCACCTTGAGCCCCTATCCCTGCAAACAGATTCCCATCCTGACCCCTGAATCCACCAATCCCACCTTCATCCCTGACGTCAGCTTCCCTCATTCCCACCTTGCCCCGATCCTTCTATTCCCCCATTCCCAACCTGACCCCTGCTCCCCCACTTCTCCCTGTGGTGATACACCACTGTACTTCCCTAGCATTGTACATAGTGAAATAATAGTTGTGTGTAACGTGGCCCTGTAATCCTGTGTATGGTACTGTGTATTGTACTGTAGCTCTGTAGAGGTTTGGTCACCTGTATGTAACCTGACCTGGCCACGGAGAGCTCCGCCTTAGCCACTCCCCCAGGAGTTGAGTATAAGACCCAACTTCTGAGACCAGACCCATTTTGTCGGGTCGTCTGTGTCGGTTAAGCTTCCTATGTAGTGTATAAAAGCCTGAGTTAAAGTCTCACATGTCTTTGTGGTTCTTGACGCTTAGTGCATCACTCCCCTACTCCTGTATCCCACTTTTCCATCCTGCTCCGATCGCTGTGTCCCCCTGTTCTCTCCCACACCCCAGCATTCCCCGACACCAGACCACATATCCCCTTTTCTCACCCTGACCCCTGTATCCCCCTAAACCCACCCTGACCACTGTATCCTCCTAAACCTACCATGACCCCTGTATCCTCCTAAACACACCCTGAGCCCTGTATCCTCCTAAACACACCCTGACCCCTGTATCCTCCTAAACCCACCCTGACCGCTGTATCCTCATAAACCTACCCTGACCCCTGTATTCTTCCTAACCCCACCCTGACGCCAGTATCCTCCCAAACCAACCCTGACTCCTGTTTCCTCCTAAACCCACCCTAACCTCTGTATCCTCCTAAACCCACTCTGACCGCTGTATCCTCCTTTCCCTACCCTGACCTCTGTATCCTCCTATACCCACCCTGACCCCTGTATCCTACTAAACTCACCCTGACCTCTGTCTCCTCCTAAACCCACCCTGACCCCTGTATCCTACTAAACCCACCCTGACCCCTGTATCCTCCTGAACCCACCCTGACCACTGTATCCTCCTAAACCCACCCTCACCCCTGTATCCTCCTTATGCCACCCTGACCCCTGTATCCTCGTAAACCCACCCTGACCCCTGTATCCTCCTGAACCCACCCTGACCCCTGTATCCTCCTAAACCCACCGTGACCCCAGTATTCTCCGAAACCCACCCTGACCCCTGTATCCTCCTTATGCCACCCTGACCCCTGTATCCTCCTAAACCCACCCTGACCCCTGTATCCTTCTATACCCACCCTTACCCTTGTTTTCTCCTAAACCCACCCTGACCCCTGTATCATCCTAAACCCACCCTGATCACTGTATCCTCCTATACCCACCCTGACCCCTGTGTACTCCTAAACCCACCCTGACCCCTGTATCCTCCTATTCCCACCCTGACCCCTGTATACTCCTAAACCCACACTGACCCCTGTATCCTCCTATCCCCACCCTGACCCCTGTATCCTTGTAAACCCACCCTGACCCCTGTACTCTCGTAAACCCACCCTGACCCATATATCCTCCTAAACCCACCCTGACCCCTGTATCCTCCTGAACCCACCTTGACCCCTGTATCGTCCTAATCCCACCCTGACCTCTGTATCCTCCTAAACCCACTCTGACCGCTGTATCCTCCTTTCCCTACCCTGACCTCTGTATCCTCCTATACCCACCCTGACCCCTGTATCCTCCTAAACCCACCCTCACCCCTGTATCCTCCTTATGCCACCCTGACCCCTATATCCTCCTGGACCCACCCTGACCCCTGTATTCTCCTAAACCCACCCTGACCCCTGTATACTTCTAATACCACCCTGATCTCTGTATCCTCCTAAACCCACACTGACCCCTGTATCCTCCTAAACCCACCCTGACCCCTGTATCCTCATAAACCTACCCTGACCCCTGTATTCTTCCTAACCCCACCCTGACAACAGTATCCTCCCAAACCAACCCTGACTCCTGTATCCTCCTATACCCACCCTGACCCCTGTATCCTACTAAACCCACCCTGACCCCTGTATCCTCCTGAACCCACCCTGACCCCTGTATCCTCCTAAACCCACCCTCACCCCTGTATCCTCCTTATGCCACCCTGAACCCTGTATCCTCGTAAACCCACCCTGACCCCTGTATCCTCCTGAACCCACCCTGACCCCTGTATCTTCCTAAACCCACCGTGACCCCAGTATTCTCCTAAACCCACCCTGACCCCTGTATCCTCCTTATGCCACCCTGACCCCTGTATCCTCCTTATGCCACCCTGACCCTGTATCCTCCTAAACCCATCCTGACCCCTATATCCTTCTATACCCACCCTTACCCCTGTATTCTCCTAAACCCACCCTGACCCCTGTATCATCCTAAACCCACCCTGATCACTGTATCCTCCTATACCCACCCTGACCCCTGTATCATCCGAAACCCACCCTGATCACTGTATCCTCCTATACCCACCCTGACCCCTGTATACTCCTAAACCCACCCTGACCCCTGTATCCTCCTATGCCCACCCTGACCCCTGTATCCTTCTATACCCACACTTACCCCTGTATTCTCCTAAAACCCACCCTGACCCCTGTATCATCCGAAACCCACCCTAATCACTGTATCCTCCTGTACTCACCCTGACCCCTGTATACTCCTAAACCCACGCTGACCCCTGTATCCTCTCCTATTCCCACCCTGACCCCTGTATACTCCTAAACCCACCCTGACCCCTGTATCCTCCTATACCCACCCTGACCCCTGGATCCTCGTAAACCCACCCTGACCCCTGTATCCTCGTATACCAACCCTGAACCCTGTATCGTCCTAAACCCACCCTGACCCCTGTATCCTCCTGAACACACCTTGACCCCTGTATCGTCCTAATCCCACCCTGACCTCTGTATCCTCCGAAACCCACTCTGACCGCTGTATCCTCCTTTCCCTACCCTGACCTCTGTATCCTCGTATACCAACCCTGAACCCTGTATCGTCCTAAACCCACCCTGACCCCTGTATCCTCCTGAACACACCTTGACCCCTGTATCGTCCTAATCCCACCCTGACCTCTGTATCCTCCCAAACCAACCCTGACTCCTGTATCCTCCAAAACCCACCCTGACCTCTGTAACCTCCTAAACCCACTCTGACCTCTGTATCCTCCTTTCCCTACCCTGACCTCTGTATCCTCCTATACCCACCCTGACCCCTGTATCCTACTAAACCCACCCTGACCCCTGTATCCTCCTGAACCCACCCTGACCCCTGTATCCTCCTAAACCCACCCTCACCCCTGTATCCTCCTTATGCCACCCTGAACCCTGTATCCTCGTAAACCCACCCTGACCCCTGTATCCTCCTGAACCCACCCTGACCCCTGTATCTTCCTAAACCCACCGTGACCCCAGTATTCTCCTAAACCCACCCTGACCCCGGTATCCTCCTTATGCCACCCTGACCCCTGTATCCTCCTTATGCCACCCTGACCCTGTATCCTCCTAAACCCATCCTGACCCCTATATCCTTCTATACCCACCCTTACCCCTGTATTCTCCTAAACCCACCCTGACCCCTGTATCATCCTAAACCCACCCTGATCACTGTATCCTCCTATACCCACCCTGACCCCTGTATCATCCGAAACCCACCCTGATCACTGTATCCTCCTATACCCACCCTGACCCCTGTATACTCCTAAACCCACCCTGATCCCTGTATCCTCCTATGCCCACCCTGACCCCTGTATCCTTCTATACCCACACTTACCCCTGTATTCTCCTAAACCCACCCTGACCCCTGTATCATCCGAAACCCACCCTGATCACTGTATCCTCCTGTACTCACCCTGACCCCTGTATACTCCTAAACCCACGCTGACCCCTGTATCCTCTCCTATTCCCACCCTGACCCCTGTATACTCCTAAACCCACCCTGACCCCTGTATCCTCCTATACCCACCCTGACCCCTGGATCCTCGTAAACCCACCCTGACCCCTGTATCCTCGTATACCAACCCTGAACCCTGTATCGTCCTAAACCCACCCTGACCCCTGTATCCTCCTGAACACGCCTTGACCCCTGTATCGTCCTAATCCCACCCTGACCTCTGTATCCTCCGAAACCCACTCTGACCGCTGTATCCTCCTTTCCCTACCCTGACCTCTGTATCCTCCTATACCCACCCTGACCCCTGTATCCTCCTAAACCCACCCTCACCCCTGTATCCTCCTTATGCCACCCTGACCCCTATATCCTCCTGGACCCACCCTGACCCCTGTATTCTCCAAAACCCACCCTGACCCCTGTATCCTTCTAATCCCACCCTGACCCCTGTATCCTCCTAAACCTACCCTGACCCCTGTATCCTCCAAAACACACCCTGAGCCCTGTATTCTCCTAAACCCACACTGACCCCTGTATCCTCCTAAACCCACCCTCACCCCTGTATCCTCCTTATGCCACCCTGACCTCTGTATCCTCGTAAACCCACCCTGACCCCTGTATCCTCCTGAACCCACCCTGACCCCAGTATCCTCCTAAACCCACCCTGACCCCTGTATCCTCCTCATGCCACCCTGACCCCTGTATCCTCCTAAACCCATCCTGACCCCTGTATCCTTCTATACCCACCCTGACCCCTGTATTCTCCTAAACCCACTCTGACCCCTGTATCATCCTAAACCCACCCTGATCACTGTATCCTCCTATACCCACCCTGACCCCAGTATCATCCTAAACCCACCCTGATCACTGTATCCTCCTATACCCACCCTGACCCCTGTATACTCCTAAACCCACCCTGACCCCTGTATCCTCCTATGCCCACCCTGACCCCTGTATCATCCTAAACCCACCCTGATCACTGTATCCTCCTATACCCACCCTGACCCCAGTATCATCCTAAACCCACCCTGACCCCTGTATCCTCCTATACTCTCCCTGACCCCTGTATACTCCTAAACCCACCCTGACCCCTGTATCCTCGTAAACCCACCCTGACCCCTGTATCCTCCTAAACCCACCCTGACCCCTGTATCCTCCTGGACCCACCTTGACGCCTGTATCGTCCTAATCCCACCCTGACCTCTGTATTCTCCTCAACCCACTCTGACCGCTTTATCCTCCTTTCCCTACCCTGACCTCTGTATCCTCCTATACCCACCCTGACCCCTGTATCCTCCTAAACCCACCCTCACCCCTGTATCCTCCTTATGCCACCCTGACCCCTATATCCTCCTGGACCCACCCTGACCCCTGTATTCTCCTAAACCCACCCCGACACCTGTATCCTTCTAATCCCACCCTGATCTCAGTATCCTCCTAAACCCACCCTGACCCCTGTATCCTCCTAAACCGACCCTGACCCCTGTATCCTCCTAAACCTCCCCTGACCCCTGTATCCTCCTAAACACACCCTGAGCCCTGTATTCTCCTAAACCCACACTGACCCCTGTATCCTCATAAACCTACCCTGACACCTGTATTCTTCCTAACCCCACCCTGACAACAGTATCCTCCCAAACCAATCCTGACTCCTGTATCCTCCTGAACCCACCCTGACCCCTGTATCCTCCTAAACCCACCGTGACCACAGTATTCTCCGAAACCCACCCTGACCCCTGTATCCTCCTTATGCCACCCTGACCCCTGTATCCTCCTAAACCCACCCTGACCCCTGTATCCTCCTATACCCACCCTGACCCCTGTGTACTCCTAAACCCACCCTGACCCCTGTATCCTCCTATTCCCACCCTGACCCCTGTATACTCCTAAACCCACACTGACCCCTGTATCCTCCTATCCCCACCCTGACCCCTGTATCCTTGTAAACCCACCCTGACCCCTGTATCCTCGTAAACCCACCCTGACCCATATATCCTCCTAAACCCACCCTGACCCCTGTATCCTCCTGAACCCACCTTGACCCCTGTATCGTCCTAATCCCACCCTGACCTCTGTATCCTCCTAAACCCACTCTGACCGCTGTATCCTCCTTTCCCTACCCTGACCTCTGTATCCTCCTATACCCACCCTGACCCCTGTATCCTCCTAAACCCACCCTCACCCCTGTATCCTCCTTATGCCACCCTGACCCCTATATCCTCCTGGACCCACCCTGACCCCTGTATTGTCCTAAACCCACCCTGACCCCTGTATACTTCTAATACCACCCTGATCTCTGTATCCTCCTAAACCCACCCTGACCGCTGTATCCTCCTAAACCCACCCTGACCCCTGTATCCTCATACACCTACCGTGACCCCTGTATTCTTCCTAACCCCACCCTGACAACAGTATCCTCCCAAACCAACCCTGACTCCTGTATCCTCCAAAACCCACCCTGACCTCTGTAACCTCCTAAACCCACTCTGACCGCTGTATCCTCCTTTCCCTACCCTGACCTCTGTATCCTCCTATACCCACCCTGACCCCTGTATCCTACTAAACCCACCCTGACCCCTGTATCCTCCTGAACCCACCCTGACCCCTGTATCCTCCTAAACCCACCCTCACCCCTGTATCCTCCTTATGCCACCCTGAACCCTGTATCCTCGTAAACCCACCCTGACCCCTGTATCCTCCTGAACCCACCCTGACCCCTGTATCTTCCTAAACCCACCGTGACCCCAGTATTCTCCTAAACACACCCTGAGCCCTGTATTCTCCTAAACCCACACTGACCCCTGTATCCTCATAAACCTACCCTGACCCCTGTATTCTTCCTAACCCCACCCTGACAACAGTATCCTCCCAAACCAATCCTGACCCCTGTATCCTCCTAAACCCACCGTGACCCCAGTATTCTCCTAAACCCACCCTGAACCCTGTATCCTCCTTATGCCACCCTGACCCCTGTATCCTCCTAAACCCACCCTAACCTCTGTATCCTCCTAAACCCACTCTGACCGCTGTATCCTCCTTTCCCTACCCTGACCTCTGTATCCTCCTATACCCACCCTGACCCCTGTATCCTACTAAACTCACCCTGACCTCTGTATCCTCCTAAACCCACCCTGACACCTGTATCCTACTGAACCCACCCTGACCCCTGTATCCTCCTGAACCCACCCTGACCACTGTATCCTCATAAACCCACCCTGACCCCTGTATCCTCGTAAACCCACCCTGACCCCTGTATCCTCCTATACCCACCCTGACCCCTGAATCCTCCTGAACCCACCCTGACCCCTGTATCCTCCTAAAAAAACCGTGACCCCAGTATTCTCCTGAACCCACCCTGACCCCTGTATCCTCCTTATGCCACCCTGACCCCTGTATCCTCCTAAACCCACCCTGACCCCTGTATCCTTCTATACCCACCCTTATCCCTGTTTTCTCCTAAACCCACCCTGACCCCTGTGTTCTCCTAAACCCACCCTGACCCCTGTATCCTCCTATTCCCACCCTGACCCCTGTATACTCCTAAACCCACACTGACCCCTGTAGCCTCCTATACCCACCCTGACCCCTGTATCCTCGTAAACCCACCCTGACCCCTGTATCCTCGTAAACCCACCCTGACCCCTGTATCCTCCTAAACCCACCCTGACCCCTGTATCCTCCTGAACCCACCTTGACCCCTGTATCGTCCTAAACCCACCCTGACCTCTGTATCCTCCTAAACCCACTCTGACCGCTGTATCCTCCTTTCCCTACCCTGACCTCTGTATCCTCCTATATCCACCCTGACCCCTGTATCCTCCTAAACCCACCCTCACCCCTGTATCCTCCTTATGCCACCCTGCCCCCTATATCCTCCTGGACCCACCCTGACCCCTGTATCCTCCTCAAGCCACCCTGACCCCTGTATCCTCATAAACCTACCCTGACCCCTGTATTCTTCCTAACCCCACCCTGACAACAGTATCCTCCCAAACCAACCCGGACTCCTGTATCCTCCAAAACCCACCGTGACCTCTGTATCCTCCTAAACCCACTCTGACCGCTGTATCCTCCTTTCCCTACCCTGACCTCTGTACCCTCCTATACCCACCCTGACCCCTGTATCCTATTAAACCCACCCTGACCCCTGTATCCTCCTGAACCCACCCTGACCCCTGTATCCTCCTAAACCCACCCTCACCCCTGTATCCTCCTTATGCCACCCTGAACCCTGTATCCTCGTAAACCCACCCTGACCCCTGTATCCTCCTGAACCCACCCTGACCCCTGTATCCTCCTAAACCCACCGTGACCCCAGTATTCTCCTAAACCCACCCTGCCCCCTGTATCCTCCTTATGCCACCCTGACCCCTGTATCCTCCTTATGCCACCCTGACCCCTGTAACCTCCTAAACCCACCCTGACCCCTGTATCCTTCTATACCCACCCTTACCCCTGTATTCTCCTAAACCCACCCTGACCCCTGTATCATCCTAAACCCACCCTGATCACTGTATCCTCCTATACCCACCCTGACCCCTGTATCATCCTAAACCCACCCTGATCACAGTATCCTCCTATACCCACCCTGACCCCTGTATACTCCTAAACCCACCCTGACCCCTGTATTCTTCTATACCCACACTTACGCCTGTATTCTCCTAAACCCACCCTGACCCCTGTATCATCCTAAACCCACCCTGATCACTGTATCCTCCTATACCCACCCTGACCCCAGTATCCTCCTAAACCCACCCTGACCCCTGTATCCTCCTAAACCGACCCTGACCCCTGTATCCTCCTAAACCTCCCCTGACCCCTGTATCCTCCTAAACACACCCTGAGCCCTGTATTCTCCTAAACCCACACTGACCCCTGTATCCTCATAAACCTACCCTGACACCTGTATTCTTCCTAACCCCACCCTGACAACAGTATCCTCCCAAACCAATCCTGACTCCTGTATCCTCCTGAACCCACCCTGACCCCTGTATCCTCCTAAACCCACCGTGACCACAGTATTCTCCGAAACCCACCCTGACCCCTGTATCCTCCTTATGCCACCCTGACCCCTGTATCCTCCTAAACCCACCCTGACCCCTGTATCCTCCTATACCCACCCTGACCCCTGTGTACTCCTAAACCCACCCTGACCCCTGTATCCTCCTATTCCCACCCTGACCCCTGTATACTCCTAAACCCACACTGACCCCTGTATCCTCCTATCCCCACCCTGACCCCTGTATCCTTGTAAACCCACCCTGACCCCTGTATCCTCGTAAACCCACCCTGACCCATATATCCTCCTAAACCCACCCTGACCCCTGTATCCTCCTGAACCCACCTTGACCCCTGTATCGTCCTAATCCCACCCTGACCTCTGTATCCTCCTAAACCCACCCTGACCCCTGTATCCTCGTATACCAACCCTGAACCCTGTATCGTCCTAAACCCACCCTGACCCCTGTATCCTCCTGAACACGCCTTGACCCCTGTATCGTCCTAATCCCACCCTGACCTCTGTATCCTCCGAAACCCACTCTGACCGCTGTATCCTCCTTTCCCTACCCTGACCTCTGTATCCTCCTATACCCACCCTGACCCCTGTATCCTCCTAAACCCACCCTCACCCCTGTATCCTCCTTATGCCACCCTGACCCCTATATCCTCCTGGACCCACCCTGACCCCTGTATTCTCCAAAACCCACCCTGACCCCTGTATCCTTCTAATCCCACCCTGACCCCTGTATCCTCCTAAACCTACCCTGACCCCTGTATCCTCCAAAACACACCCTGAGCCCTGTATTCTCCTAAACCCACACTGACCCCTGTATCCTCCTAAACCCACCCTCACCCCTGTATCCTCCTTATGCCACCCTGACCTCTGTATCCTCGTAAACCCACCCTGACCCCTGTATCCTCCTGAACCCACCCTGACCCCAGTATCCTCCTAAACCCACCCTGACCCCTGTATCCTCCTCATGCCACCCTGACCCCTGTATCCTCCTAAACCCATCCTGACCCCTGTATCCTTCTATACCCACCCTGACCCCTGTATTCTCCTAAACCCACTCTGACCCCTGTATCATCCTAAACCCACCCTGATCACTGTATCCTCCTATACCCACCCTGACCCCAGTATCATCCTAAACCCACCCTGATCACTGTATCCTCCTATACCCACCCTGACCCCTGTATACTCCTAAACCCACCCTGACCCCTGTATCCTCCTATGCCCACCCTGACCCCTGTATCATCCTAAACCCACCCTGATCACTGTATCCTCCTATACCCACCCTGACCCCAGTATCATCCTAAACCCACCCTGACCCCTGTATCCTCCTATACTCTCCCTGACCCCTGTATACTCCTAAACCCACCCTGACCCCTGTATCCTCGTAAACCCACCCTGACCCCTGTATCCTCCTAAACCCACCCTGACCCCTGTATCCTCCTGGACCCACCTTGACGCCTGTATCGTCCTAATCCCACCCTGACCTCTGTATTCTCCTCAACCCACTCTGACCGCTTTATCCTCCTTTCCCTACCCTGACCTCTGTATCCTCCTATACCCACCCTGACCCCTGTATCCTCCTAAACCCACCCTCACCCCTGTATCCTCCTTATGCCACCCTGACCCCTATATCCTCCTGGACCCACCCTGACCCCTGTATTCTCCTAAACCCACCCCGACACCTGTATCCTTCTAATCCCACCCTGATCTCAGTATCCTCCTAAACCCACCCTGACCCCTGTATCCTCCTAAACCGACCCTGACCCCTGTATCCTCCTAAACCTCCCCTGACCCCTGTATCCTCCTAAACACACCCTGAGCCCTGTATTCTCCTAAACCCACACTGACCCCTGTATCCTCATAAACCTACCCTGACACCTGTATTCTTCCTAACCCCACCCTGACAACAGTATCCTCCCAAACCAATCCTGACTCCTGTATCCTCCTGAACCCACCCTGACCCCTGTATCCTCCTAAACCCACCGTGACCACAGTATTCTCCGAAACCCACCCTGACCCCTGTATCCTCCTTATGCCACCCTGACCCCTGTATCCTCCTAAACCCACCCTGACCCCTGTATCCTCCTGAACCCACCCTGACCCCAGTATCCTCCTAAACCCACCCTGACCCCTGTATCCTCCTCATGCCACCCTGACCCCTGTATCCTCCTAAACCCATCCTGACCCCTGTATCCTTCTATACCCACCCTGACCCCTGTATTCTCCTAAACCCACTCTGACCCCTGTATCATCCTAAACCCACCCTGATCACTGTATCCTCCTATACCCACCCTGACCCCAGTATCATCCTAAACCCACCCTGATCACTGTATCCTCCTATACCCACCCTGACCCCTGTATACTCCTAAACCCACCCTGACCCCTGTATCCTCCTATGCCCACCCTGACCCCTGTATCATCCTAAACCCACCCTGATCACTGTATCCTCCTATACCCACCCTGACCCCAGTATCATCCTAAACCCACCCTGACCCCTGTATCCTCCTATACTCTCCCTGACCCCTGTATACTCCTAAACCCACCCTGACCCCTGTATCCTCGTAAACCCACCCTGACCCCTGTATCCTCCTAAACCCACCCTGACCCCTGTATCCTCCTGGACCCACCTTGACGCCTGTATCGTCCTAATCCCACCCTGACCTCTGTATTCTCCTCAACCCACTCTGACCGCTTTATCCTCCTTTCCCTACCCTGACCTCTGTATCCTCCTATACCCACCCTGACCCCTGTATCCTCCTAAACCCACCCTCACCCCTGTATCCTCCTTATGCCACCCTGACCCCTATATCCTCCTGGACCCACCCTGACCCCTGTATTCTCCTAAACCCACCCCGACACCTGTATCCTTCTAATCCCACCCTGATCTCAGTATCCTCCTAAACCCACCCTGACCCCTGTATCCTCCTAAACCGACCCTGACCCCTGTATCCTCCTAAACCTCCCCTGACCCCTGTATCCTCCTAAACACACCCTGAGCCCTGTATTCTCCTAAACCCACACTGACCCCTGTATCCTCATAAACCTACCCTGACACCTGTATTCTTCCTAACCCCACCCTGACAACAGTATCCTCCCAAACCAATCCTGACTCCTGTATCCTCCTGAACCCACCCTGACCCCTGTATCCTCCTAAACCCACCGTGACCACAGTATTCTCCGAAACCCACCCTGACCCCTGTATCCTCCTTATGCCACCCTGACCCCTGTATCCTCCTAAACCCACCCTGACCCCTGTATCCTCCTATACCCACCCTGACCCCTGTGTACTCCTAAACCCACCCTGACCCCTGTATCCTCCTATTCCCACCCTGACCCCTGTATACTCCTAAACCCACACTGACCCCTGTATCCTCCTATCCCCACCCTGACCCCTGTATCCTTGTAAACCCACCCTGACCCCTGTATCCTCGTAAACCCACCCTGACCCATATATCCTCCTAAACCCACCCTGACCCCTGTATCCTCCTGAACCCACCTTGACCCCTGTATCGTCCTAATCCCACCCTGACCTCTGTATCCTCCTAAACCCACTCTGACCGCTGTATCCTCCTTTCCCTACCCTGACCTCTGTATCCTCCTATACCCACCCTGACCCCTGTATCCTCCTAAACCCACCCTCACCCCTGTATCCTCCTTATGCCACCCTGACCCCTATATCCTCCTGGACCCACCCTGACCCCTGTATTGTCCTAAACCCACCCTGACCCCTGTATACTTCTAATACCACCCTGATCTCTGTATCCTCCTAAACCCACCCTGACCGCTGTATCCTCCTAAACCCACCCTGACCCCTGTATCCTCATACACCTACCGTGACCCCTGTATTCTTCCTAACCCCACCCTGACAACAGTATCCTCCCAAACCAACCCTGACTCCTGTATCCTCCAAAACCCACCCTGACCTCTGTAACCTCCTAAACCCACTCTGACCGCTGTATCCTCCTTTCCCTACCCTGACCTCTGTATCCTCCTATACCCACCCTGACCCCTGTATCCTACTAAACCCACCCTGACCCCTGTATCCTCCTGAACCCACCCTGACCCCTGTATCCTCCTAAACCCACCCTCACCCCTGTATCCTCCTTATGCCACCCTGAACCCTGTATCCTCGTAAACCCACCCTGACCCCTGTATCCTCCTGAACCCACCCTGACCCCTGTATCTTCCTAAACCCACCGTGACCCCAGTATTCTCCTAAACACACCCTGAGCCCTGTATTCTCCTAAACCCACACTGACCCCTGTATCCTCATAAACCTACCCTGACCCCTGTATTCTTCCTAACCCCACCCTGACAACAGTATCCTCCCAAACCAATCCTGACCCCTGTATCCTCCTAAACCCACCGTGACCCCAGTATTCTCCTAAACCCACCCTGAACCCTGTATCCTCCTTATGCCACCCTGACCCCTGTATCCTCCTAAACCCACCCTAACCTCTGTATCCTCCTAAACCCACTCTGACCGCTGTATCCTCCTTTCCCTACCCTGACCTCTGTATCCTCCTATACCCACCCTGACCCCTGTATCCTACTAAACTCACCCTGACCTCTGTATCCTCCTAAACCCACCCTGACACCTGTATCCTACTGAACCCACCCTGACCCCTGTATCCTCCTGAACCCACCCTGACCACTGTATCCTCATAAACCCACCCTGACCCCTGTATCCTCGTAAACCCACCCTGACCCCTGTATCCTCCTATACCCACCCTGACCCCTGAATCCTCCTGAACCCACCCTGACCCCTGTATCCTCCTAAAAAAACCGTGACCCCAGTATTCTCCTGAACCCACCCTGACCCCTGTATCCTCCTTATGCCACCCTGACCCCTGTATCCTCCTAAACCCACCCTGACCCCTGTATCCTTCTATACCCACCCTTATCCCTGTTTTCTCCTAAACCCACCCTGACCCCTGTGTTCTCCTAAACCCACCCTGACCCCTGTATCCTCCTATTCCCACCCTGACCCCTGTATACTCCTAAACCCACACTGACCCCTGTAGCCTCCTATACCCACCCTGACCCCTGTATCCTCGTAAACCCACCCTGACCCCTGTATCCTCGTAAACCCACCCTGACCCCTGTATCCTCCTAAACCCACCCTGACCCCTGTATCCTCCTGAACCCACCTTGACCCCTGTATCGTCCTAAACCCACCCTGACCTCTGTATCCTCCTAAACCCACTCTGACCGCTGTATCCTCCTTTCCCTACCCTGACCTCTGTATCCTCCTATATCCACCCTGACCCCTGTATCCTCCTAAACCCACCCTCACCCCTGTATCCTCCTTATGCCACCCTGCCCCCTATATCCTCCTGGACCCACCCTGACCCCTGTATCCTCCTCAAGCCACCCTGACCCCTGTATCCTCATAAACCTACCCTGACCCCTGTATTCTTCCTAACCCCACCCTGACAACAGTATCCTCCCAAACCAACCCGGACTCCTGTATCCTCCAAAACCCACCGTGACCTCTGTATCCTCCTAAACCCACTCTGACCGCTGTATCCTCCTTTCCCTACCCTGACCTCTGTACCCTCCTATACCCACCCTGACCCCTGTATCCTATTAAACCCACCCTGACCCCTGTATCCTCCTGAACCCACCCTGACCCCTGTATCCTCCTAAACCCACCCTCACCCCTGTATCCTCCTTATGCCACCCTGAACCCTGTATCCTCGTAAACCCACCCTGACCCCTGTATCCTCCTGAACCCACCCTGACCCCTGTATCCTCCTAAACCCACCGTGACCCCAGTATTCTCCTAAACCCACCCTGCCCCCTGTATCCTCCTTATGCCACCCTGACCCCTGTATCCTCCTTATGCCACCCTGACCCCTGTAACCTCCTAAACCCACCCTGACCCCTGTATCCTTCTATACCCACCCTTACCCCTGTATTCTCCTAAACCCACCCTGACCCCTGTATCATCCTAAACCCACCCTGATCACTGTATCCTCCTATACCCACCCTGACCCCTGTATCATCCTAAACCCACCCTGATCACAGTATCCTCCTATACCCACCCTGACCCCTGTATACTCCTAAACCCACCCTGACCCCTGTATTCTTCTATACCCACACTTACGCCTGTATTCTCCTAAACCCACCCTGACCCCTGTATCATCCTAAACCCACCCTGATCACTGTATCCTCCTATACCCACCCTGACCCCAGTATCCTCCTAAACCCACCCTGACCCCTGTATCCTCCTAAACCGACCCTGACCCCTGTATCCTCCTAAACCTCCCCTGACCCCTGTATCCTCCTAAACACACCCTGAGCCCTGTATTCTCCTAAACCCACACTGACCCCTGTATCCTCATAAACCTACCCTGACACCTGTATTCTTCCTAACCCCACCCTGACAACAGTATCCTCCCAAACCAATCCTGACTCCTGTATCCTCCTGAACCCACCCTGACCCCTGTATCCTCCTAAACCCACCGTGACCACAGTATTCTCCGAAACCCACCCTGACCCCTGTATCCTCCTTATGCCACCCTGACCCCTGTATCCTCCTAAACCCACCCTGACCCCTGTATCCTCCTATACCCACCCTGACCCCTGTGTACTCCTAAACCCACCCTGACCCCTGTATCCTCCTATTCCCACCCTGACCCCTGTATACTCCTAAACCCACACTGACCCCTGTATCCTCCTATCCCCACCCTGACCCCTGTATCCTTGTAAACCCACCCTGACCCCTGTATCCTCGTAAACCCACCCTGACCCATATATCCTCCTAAACCCACCCTGACCCCTGTATCCTCCTGAACCCACCTTGACCCCTGTATCGTCCTAATCCCACCCTGACCTCTGTATCCTCCTAAACCCACTCTGACCGCTGTATCCTCCTTTCCCTACCCTGACCTCTGTATCCTCCTATACCCACCCTGACCCCTGTATCCTCCTAAACCCACCCTCACCCCTGTATCCTCCTTATGCCACCCTGACCCCTATATCCTCCTGGACCCACCCTGACCCCTGTATTGTCCTAAACCCACCCTGACCCCTGTATACTTCTAATACCACCCTGATCTCTGTATCCTCCTAAACCCACCCTGACCGCTGTATCCTCCTAAACCCACCCTGACCCCTGTATCCTCATACACCTACCGTGACCCCTGTATTCTTCCTAACCCCACCCTGACAACAGTATCCTCCCAAACCAACCCTGACTCCTGTATCCTCCAAAACCCACCCTGACCTCTGTAACCTCCTAAACCCACTCTGACCGCTGTATCCTCCTTTCCCTACCCTGACCTCTGTATCCTCCTATACCCACCCTGACCCCTGCATCCTACTAAACCCACCCTGACCCCTGTATCCTCCTGAACCCACCCTGACCCCTGTATCCTCCTAAACCCACCCTCACCCCTGTATCCTCCTTATGCCACCCTGAACCCTGTATCCTCGTAAACCCACCCTGACCCCTGTATCCTCCTGAACCCACCCTGACCCCTGTATCTTCCTAAACCAACCGTGACCCCAGTATTCTCCTAAACACACCCTGAGCCCTGTATTCTCCTAAACCCACACTGACCCCTGTATCCTCATAAACCTACCCTGACCCCTGTATTCTTCCTAACCCCACCCTGACAACAGTATCCTCCCAAACCAATCCTGACCCCTGTATCCTCCTAAACCCACCGTGACCCCAGTATTCTCCTAAACCCACCCTGAACCCTGTATCCTCCTTATGCCACCCTGACCCCTGTATCCTCCTAAACCCACCCTAACCTCTGTATCCTCCTAAACCCACTCTGACCGCTGTATCCTCCTTTCCCTACCCTGACCTCTGTATCCTCCTATACCCACCCTGACCCCTGTATCCTACTAAACTCACCCTGACCTCTGTATCCTCCTAAACCCACCCTGACACCTGTATCCTACTGAACCCACCCTGACCCCTGTATCCTCCTGAACCCACCCTGACCACTGTATCCTCATAAACCCACCCTGACCCCTGTATCCTCGTAAACCCACCCTGACCCCTGTATCCTCCTATACCCACCCTGACCCCTGAATCCTCCTGAACCCACCCTGACCCCTGTATCCTCCTAAAAAAACCGTGACCCCAGTATTCTCCTGAACCCACCCTGACCCCTGTATCCTCCTTATGCCACCCTGACCCCTGTATCCTCCTAAACCCACCCTGACCCCTGTATCCTTCTATACCCACCCTTATCCCTGTTTTCTCCTAAACCCACCCTGACCCCTGTGTTCTCCTAAACCCACCCTGACCCCTGTATCCTCCTATTCCCACCCTGACCCCTGTATACTCCTAAACCCACACTGACCCCTGTAGCCTCCTATACCCACCCTGACCCCTGTATCCTCGTAAACCCACCCTGACCCCTGTATCCTCGTAAACCCACCCTGACCCCTGTATCCTCCTAAACCCACCCTGACCCCTGTATCCTCCTGAACCCACCTTGACCCCTGTATCGTCCTAAACCCACCCTGACCTCTGTATCCTCCTAAACCCACTCTGACCGCTGTATCCTCCTTTCCCTACCCTGACCTCTGTATCCTCCTATATCCACCCTGACCCCTGTATCCTCCTAAACCCACCCTCACCCCTGTATCCTCCTTATGCCACCCTGCCCCCTATATCCTCCTGGACCCACCCTGACCCCTGTATCCTCCTAAAGCCACCCTGACCCCTGTATCCTCATAAACCTACCCTGACCCCTGTATTCTTCCTAACCCCACCCTGACAACAGTATCCTCCCAAACCAACCCGGACTCCTGTATCCTCCAAAACCCACCGTGACCTCTGTATCCTCCTAAACCCACTCTGACCGCTGTATCCTCCTTTCCCTACCCTGACCTCTGTACCCTCCTATACCCACCCTGACCCCTGTATCCTATTAAACCCACCCTGACCCCTGTATCCTCCTGAACCCACCCTGACCCCTGTATCCTCCTAAACCCACCCTCACCCCTGTATCCTCCTTATGCCACCCTGAACCCTGTATCCTCGTAAACCCACCCTGACCCCTGTATCCTCCTGAACCCACCCTGACCCCTGTATCCTCCTAAACCCACCGTGACCCCAGTATTCTCCTAAACCCACCCTGCCCCCTGTATCCTCCTTATGCCACCCTGACCCCTGTATCCTCCTTATGCCACCCTGACCCCTGTAACCTCCTAAACCCACCCTGACCCCTGTATCCTTCTATACCCACCCTTACCCCTGTATTCTCCTAAACCCACCCTGACCCCTGTATCATCCTAAACCCACCCTGATCACTGTATCCTCCTATACCCACCCTGACCCCTGTATCATCCTAAACCCACCCTGATCACAGTATCCTCCTATACCCACCCTGACCCCTGTATACTCCTAAACCCACCCTGACCCCTGTATCCTCCTATACCCACCCTGACCCCTGTATTCTTCTATACCCACACTTACGCCTGTATTCTCCTAAACCCACCCTGACCCCTGTATCATCCTAAACCCACCCTGATCACTGTATCCTCCTATACCCACCCTGACCCCAGTATCATCCTAAACCCACCCTGATCACTGTATCCTCCTATACTCTCCCTGACCCCTGTATACTCCTAAACCCACGCTGACCCCTGTATCCTCTCCTATTCCCACCCTGACCCCTGTATACTCCTAAACCCACCCTGACCCCTGTATCCTCCTATACCCACCCTGACCCCTGTATCCTCGTAAACCCACCCTGACCCCTGTATCCTCGTAAACCCACCCTGAACCCTGTATCCTCCTAAACCCACCCTGACCCCTGTATCCTCCTGAACCCACCTTGACCCCTGTATCGACCTAATCCCACCCTGACCTCTGTATCCTCCGAAACCCACTCTGACCGCTGTATCCTCCTTTCCCTACCCTGACCTCTGTATCCTCCTATACCCACCCTGACCCCTGTATCCTCCTAAACCCACCCTCACCCCTGTATCCTCCTTATGCCACCCTGACCCCTGTATCCTCCTGGACCCACCCTGACCCCTGTATTCTCCTAAACCCACCCTGACCCCTGTATCCTTCTAATCCCACCCTGACCCCTGTATCCTCCTAAACCTACCCTGACCCCTGTATCCTATGAAACACACCCTGAGCCCTGTATTCACCTAAACCCACACTGACCCCTGTATCCTCCTAAACCCACCCTCACCCCGGTATCCTCCTTATGCCACCCTGACCCCTGTATCCTCCTGAACCCACCCTGATCCCTGTATCCTCCTAAACCCACCGTGACCCCAGTATTCTCCTAAACCAACCCTGACCCCTGTATCCTCCTTATGCCCCCCTGACCCCTGTATCCTCCTAATGCCACCCTGACCCCTGTATCCTCCTAAACCCATCCTGACCCCTGTATCCTTCTATACCCACCCTTACCCCTGTATTCTCCTAAACCCACCCTGACCCCTGTATCATCCTAAACCCACCCTGATCACTGTATCCTCCTGTACCCACCCTGACCCCTGTATCATCCTAAACCCACCCTGATCACTGTATCCTCCTATACCCACCCTGACCCCTGTATACTCCTAAACCCACCCTGACCCCTGTATCCTCCTATACTCACCCTGACCCCTGTATCCTTCTATACCCACACTTACCCCTGTATTCTCCTAAACCCACCCTGACCCCTGTATCATCCTAAACCCACCCTGATCACTGTATCCTCCTATACCCACCCTGACCCCAGTATCATCCTAAACCCACCCTCACCCCTGTATCCTCCTTATGCCACCCTGACCCCTATATACTCCTGGACCCACCCTGACCCCTGTATTCTCCTAAACCCACCCTGACCCCTGTATCCTCCTAAACCTACCCTGACCCCTGTATCCTCCGAAACACACCCTGAGCCCTGTGTTCTCCTAAACCCACACTGACCCCTGTATCCTCCTAAACCCACCCTCACCCCTGTATCCTCCTTATGCCACCCTGAGCCCAGTATCCTCCTAAACCCACCGTGACCCCAGTATTCTCCTAAACCCACCCTGACCCCTGTTTCCTCCTGATGCCACCCTGACCCCTGTATCCTCCTAAACCCATCCTGACCCCTGTATCCTTCTATACCCACCCTTACCCCTGTATTCTCCTAAACCTACCCTGACCCCTGTATCATCCTAAACCCACCCTGATCACTGTATCCTCCTATACCCACCCTGACCCCAGTATCATCCTAAACCCACCCTGACCCCTGTATTCTCCTAAACCCACCCTGACCCCTGTATCATCCTAAACCCACCCTGATCACTGTATCCTCCTATACCCACCCTGACCCCTGTATACTCCTATACCCACCCTGACCGCTGTATACTCCTAAACCCACCCTGACCCCTGTATCCTCCTATACCCACCCTGACCCCTGTATCCTTCTATACCCACACTTACCCCTGTATTCTCCTAAACCCACCCTGACCCCTGTATCATCCTAAACCCACCCTGACCCCTGTATCCTCCTATACTCTCCCTGACCCCTGTATACTCCTAAACCCACCCTGACCCCTGTATCCTCGTAAACCCACCCTGACCCCTGTATCCTCCTAAACCCACCCTGACCCCTATATCCTCCTGAACCAACATTGACGCCTGTATCGTCCTAATCCCACCCTGACCTCTGTATTCTCCTCAACCCACTCTGACCGCTTTATCCTCCTTTCCCTACCCTGACCTCTGTATGCTCCTATACCCACCCTGACCCCTGTATCCTCCAAACCCACCCTCACCCCTGTATCCTCCTTATGCCACCCTGACCCCTATATGCCCCTGGACCCACCCTGACCCCTGTATTCTCCTAAACCCACCCTGACACCTGTATCCTTCTAATCCCACCCTGATCTCAGTATCCTCCTAAACCCACCCTGACCCCTGTATCCTCCTAAACCCACCCTGACCCCTGTATTCTCCTAAACCCACCCTGACCACTGTATCATCCTAAACCCACACTGATCACTTTATCCTCCTGTACTCACCCTGACCCCTGTATACTCCTAAACCCACGCTGACCCCTGTATCCTCTCCTATTCCCACCCTGACCCCTGTATACTCCTAAACCCACCCTGACCCCTGTATCCTCCTATACCCACCCTGACCCCTGTATCCTCGTAAACCCACCCTGACCCCTGTATCCTCGTAAACCCACCCTGAACCCTGTATCCTCCTAAACCCACCCTGACCCCTGTATACTCCTGAACCCACCTTGACCCCTGTATCGTCCTAATCCCACCCTGACCTCTGTATCCTCCGAAACCCACTCTGACCGCTGTATCCTCCTTTCCCTACCCTGACCTCTGTATCCTCCTATACCCACCCTGACCCCTGTATCCTCCTAAACCCACCCTCACCCCTGTATCCTCCTTATGCCACCCTGACCCCTATATCCTCCTGGACCCACCCTGACCCCTGTATTCTCCTAAACCCACCCTGACCCCTGTATCCTTCTAATCCCACCCTGACCGCTGTATCCTCCTAAACCTACCCTGACCCCTGTATCCTCCGAAACACACCCTGAGCCCTGTATTCTCATAAACCCACACTGACCCCTGTATCCTCCTAAACCCACCCTCACCCCTGTATCCTCCTTATGCCACCCTGACCCCTGTATCCTCGTAAACCCACCCTGATCCCTGTATCCTCCTGAACCCACCCTGACCCCAGTATCCTCCTAAACCCACCGTGACCCCAGTATTCTCCTAAACCCACCCTGTCCCCTGTATCCTCCTTATGCCACCCTGACCCCTGTATCCTCCTAAACCCATCCTGACCCCTGTATCCTTCTATACCCACCCTTACCCCTGTATTCTCCTAAACCCACCCTGACCCCTGTATCATCCTAAACCCACCCTGATCACTGTATCCTCCTATACCCACCCTGACCCCAGTATCATCCTAAACCCACCCTGATCACTGTATCCTCCTATACCCACCCTGACCCCTGTATACACCTAAACCCACCCTGACCCCTGTATCCTCCTATACCTACCCTGACCCCTGTATCCTTCTATACCCACACTTACCCCTGTATTCTCCTAAACCCACCCTGACCCCTGTATCCTCCTGAACCCACCTTGACGCGTGTATCGTCCTAATCCCACCCTGACCTCTGTATTCTGCTCAACCCACTCTGACCGCTTTATCCTCCTTTCCCTACCCTGACCTCTGTATCCTCCTATACCCACCCTGACCCCTGTATCCTCCTAAACCCACCCTCACACCTGTATCCTCCTTATACCACCCTGACCCCTATATCCTCCTGGACCCACCCTGACCCCTGTATTCTCCTAAACCCACCCTGACACCTGTATCCTTCTAATCCCACCCTGATCTCAGTATCCTCCTAAACCCACCCTGACCCCTGTATCCTCCTAAACCCACCCTGACCCCTGTATCCTCCTAAGCCTCCCCTGACCCCTGTATCCTTCTAAACCTCCCCTGACCCCTGTATTCTCCTAAACCCACACTGACCCCTGTATCCTCATAAACCTACCCTGATCCCTGTATTCGTCCTAACCCCACCTGACAACAGTATCCTCCCAAACCAACCCTGACTCCTGTAACCCCCGAAACCCACCCTGACCTCTGTATCCTCCTA
Source organism: Scyliorhinus torazame (assembly GCF_047496885.1). Classification (NCBI taxonomy): domain Eukaryota; kingdom Metazoa; phylum Chordata; class Chondrichthyes; order Carcharhiniformes; family Scyliorhinidae; genus Scyliorhinus; species Scyliorhinus torazame. Next base: position 104,374,364 of record NC_092718.1, on the reverse strand, counting down.
AACCCACTCTGACCGCTGTATCCTCCTTTCCCTACCCTGACCTCTGTATCCTCCTATACCCACCCTGACCCCTGTATCCTACTAAACCCACCCTGACCCCTGTATCCTCCTGAACCCTCACTGACCTCTGTATCCTCCTAAACCCACCCTCATCCCTGTATCCTCCTGATGCCACCCTGACCCCTGTATCCTCGTAAACCCACCCTGACCCCTGTATCCTCCTGAACCCACCCTGACCCCTGTATCCTCCTAAACCCACCGTGACCGCAGTATTCTCCTAAACCCACCCTGACCCCTGTATCCTCCTTATGCCACCCTGACCCCTGTATCATCCTAAACCCACCCAGATCACTGTATCCTCCTATACCCACCCTGACCCCTGCATACTCCTAAACCCACCCTGCCCCTGTATCCTCCTATACCCACCCTGACCCCTGTATCCTTCTATACCCACACTTACCCCTGTATTCTCCTAAACCCACCCTGACCCCTGTATCATCCTAAACCCACCCTGATCACTGTATCCTCCTATACTCTCCCTGACCCCTGTATACTCCTAAACCCACCCTGACCCCTGTATCCTCCTCTACCCACCCTGACCCCTGTATCCTCGTAAACCCACCCTGACCCCTGTATCCTCGTAAACCCACCCTGACCCCTGTATCCTCCGAAACCCACCCTGACCCCTGTATCCTCCTGAACCCACCCTGACCCCTGTATCGTCCGAATCCCACCCTGACCTCTGTATCCTCCTAAACACACTCTGACCGCTGTATCCTCCTTTCCCTACCCTGACCTCTGTATCCTATACCCACCCTGACCCCTGTATCCTCCTAAACCCACCCTCACCCCTGTATCCTCCATATACCACCCTGAACCCTATATCCTCCTGGACCCACCCTGACCCCTGTATTCTCCTAAACCCACCCTGACCCCTGTATCCTTCTAATCCCACCCTGACCTCTGTATCATCCTAAACCCACCCTGACCCATGTATCCTCCTAAACCCACCCTGACCCCTGTATCCTCCTAAACCTACCTTGACTGCTGTATGCTCCTAAACCCACCCAGACCCCTGTATCCTCCTTAAACCCACCCTGACGCCTGTATCCTCCTAAACCCACCTTGACCGCTGTATCCTCCTAAACCCACCCTGACCCCTGTATCCTCCTAAACCTACCTTGACTGCTGTATGCTCCTAAACCCACCCAGACCCCTGTATCCTCCTTAAACCCACCCTGACGCCTGTATCCTCCATATACCACCCTGAACCCTATATCCTCCTGGACCCACCCTGACCCCTGTATTCTCCTAAACCCACCCTGACCCCTGTATCCTTCTAATCCCACCCTGACCTCTGTATCCTCCTAAACCCACCCTGACCCCTGTATCCTCCTAAACCCACCCTGACCTCTGTATCGTCCTAAACCCACCCTGACCCCTGTATCCTCCGAAACCCACCCTGACCCCTGTATCCTCCGAAACCCACCCTGACCCCTCTATCCTCTGAAACCCACCCTGACCCCTGTATTCTCCTAAACCCACCCTGACCCCTGTATCCTCCTAAACCAACCCTTACCCCTGTATCCTCCTATACCCACCCTTAGCCTTTGTCCTCCTATACCCACCCTGACCCCTGTATCCTATACCCCCCCTTAGCCTGTATGCTCCTAAACCCACCCTGACCCCTGTATCCTCCTAAACCCACCTTGACCGCTGTATCCTCCTAAACCCACCTTGACCGCTGTATCCTCCTAATCCCACCCTGACCCCTGTATCCTCCGAAAACCACCCTGACCCCTGTATCCTCCTAAACCCACCGTGACCCCTGTATCCTCCGAAACCCACCCTGACCCCTGTATTCTCCTAAACCCACCCTGACCCCTGTATCCTCCTAAACCCACCCTGACCCCTGTATCCTCCTAAACACACCCTGACCCCTGTATCCTCCTGGACCCACCCTGACCCCTGTATCCTCCGAAACCCCCCCTGACCCCTGTATCCTCCGAAACCCCCCCTGACCCCTGTATTCTCCTAAACCCACCCTGACCCCTGTATTCTCCTAAACCCACCCTGACCACTGTATCCTCCTAAACCCACCCTGACCCCTGTATCCTCCTATAACCACCCTTAGCCTGTGTCCTCCTATACCCACCCTGACCCCTGTATCCTCCTGAACCCACCCTAACCCCTGTATCCTCCTAAACCCACCGTGACCCCAGTATTCTCCTAAACCCACCCTGACCCCTGTATCCTTCTTATGCCACCCTGACCCCTGTATCCTCCTAAACCCATCCTGACCCCTGTATCCTTCGATACCCACCCTTACCCCTGTATTCTCCTAAACTCACCCTGACCCCTGTATCATCCTAAACCCACCCTGACTACTGTATCCTCCTATACCCAGCCTGACCCCTGTATCATCCTAAACCCACCCTGATCACTGTATCCTCCTATACCCACCCTGACCCCTGTATACTCCTAAACCCACCCTGACCCCTGTATCCTCCTATACCCACCCTGACCCCTGTATCCATCTATACCCACACTTACCCCTGTATTCTCCTAAACCCACCCTGACCCCTGTATCATCCGAAACCCACCCTGATCACTGTATCCTCCTATACTCTCCCTGACCCCTGTATACTCCTAAACCCACCCTGACCCCTGTATCCTCCTATACCCACCCTGACCCCTGTATCCTCGTAAACCCACCCTGACCCCTGTATCCTCGTAAACCCACCCTGACCCCTGTATCCTCCTAAACCCACCCTGACCCCTGTATCCTCCTGAACCCACCCTGACCCCTGTATCGTCCTAATCCCACCCTGACCTCTGTATCCTCCTAAACCCACTCTGACCGCTGTATCCTCCTTTCCCTACCCTGACCTCTGTATCCTATACCCACCCTGACCCCTGTATCCTCCTAAACCCACCCTCACCCCTGTATCCTTCTAATCCCACCCAGACCTCTGTATCCTCCTAAACCCACCCTGACCTCTGTATCCTCCTAAAACCACCCTGACCCCTGTATCCTCCTAAACCCACCCTGACCCCTGTATCCTCCTAAACCTACCTTGACTGCTGTATGCTCCTAAACCCACCCTGACCCCTGTATCCTCCTTAAACCCACCCTGACGCCTGTATCCTCCTAAACCCACCCTGACCCCTGTATCCTCCTAAACCCACCCTGACCCCTGTATCCTCCTAAACCCACCCTGACCCCTGCATCCTCCTAATCCCACCTTGACCGCTGTATCCTCCTAAACCCACACTGACCCCTGTATCCTCCTAAACCCACCCTGACCTCTGTATCGTCCTAAACCCACCCTGACCCCTGTATCCTTCGAAACCCACCCTGACCCCTGTATCCTCTGAAGCCCACCCGGACCCCTGTATTCTCCTAAACCCACCCTGACCCCTGTGTCCTCCAAAACCCACCTTTACCCCTGTATCCTCCTATACCCACCCTTAGCCTTTGTCCTCCTATACCCACCCTGACCCCTGTATCCTATACCCCCCTTTAGCCTGTATCCCCCTAAACCCACCCTGACCCCTGTACCCTCCTAAACCCACCCTGACCCCTGTCTCCTCCTAAATCCACCCTTACCCCTGTATACTCCTAAACCCACCCTGACCTCTGTATCCTCCTAATCCCACCCTGACCCCTGTGTCCTCCTCAACCCACCTTGACCGCTGTACCCTCCTAAACCCACCCTGACCCCTGTATCCTCCTAAACCCATCCTGACCCCTGTATCCTCCTAAACCCACCCTGACCTCTGTATCCTCCTAATCCCACCCTGACCCCTGTATCCTCCGAAAACCACCCTGACCCCTGTATCCTCCTCAACCCACCCTGACCCCTGTATCCACCGAAACCCACCCTGACCCCTGTGTTCTCCTAAACCCACCCTGACCCCTGTATCCTCCTAAACACACCCTGACCCCTGTATCCTCCTTAACCCACCCTGACCCCTGTATCCTTCTCAGCCCACCCTGACCCCTGTATCCTCCTAAACACACCCTGATCCCTGTATTCTCCTAAACCCACCCTGACCCCTGTATCCTCCAAAACACACCCTGACCCCTGTATCCTCCTAAACACACCCTGACCCCTGTATCTGCCTAAGCCCACCCTGATCCCTGTATCCTCCTGAATCCACCCTGACCCCATTATCCTCCTAAACTTACCCTGACCCTGATATCCTCCTATTCGAACCCTTACCCCTCTATCCTCCTATACCCACCCTGACCCCTGTATCCTCCTAAACCCACCCTGACCCCTGTTTCCTCCTAATCCCACCCTGACCTCTGTATCCTACTAAAGACACCCTGACCCCTCTATTCTCATAAACCCACCCTGACCCCTGTCTCCTCCTAAACCCACGCTGAGCCCTGTATCCTCCTAAACCCACCCTGACCCCTGTATCCTCCTATACCCACCCTGACCCCTGTATCCTTCTAAACCGAACCTCACCCCTGTATCCTTCTGAACCCACCCTGACCCCTGTATCCTTCTAAACCCACCCTGACCACTGTATCCTCCTAAACCCACCCTGACCCCTGTATCCTCCTAATCCCACCCTGATCCCTGTATCCTCATGAACCCACCCTGACCCCTGTATCCTCCTAATCCCACCCTGACCCCTGTATCCTCCTATAGCTACCCTGACCCTTGTATCCTCCTGTATCCACTCTGATCCCTGTATCCTCCGAATCCCACCCTGACCTCTGTATCCTCCTAACCCTACTCTGACCCCTGTATCCTTCTAATCACACCCTGACCCCTGTATCGTCCTAATCCCACCCAGGCCCCTGTATCCTCCTAAACCCATCCTGACCCCTGAATCCTCCGAAACCCAACCTGACCTCTCTATCCTCCTAAACACACCCTGATCCCTGTAACCTCCTAAACCCACTCTGACCCCTGTATCCTCCTCAACCCACCCTGACCCCTGTATCCTCCTAAACCCCCCCTCACCCCTGTATCCTCCGAAACCCACCCTGACCTCTCTATCCTCCTAAACCCACCCTGACCCCTGTATCCTCCTAATCCCACCATGACCCCTGTATCATCCTAAACCCACGCTGACCCCGGTATCCTCCTAATCCCACCCTGTTTCCTCCTAATCCCACCCTGACTCCTGTATGCTCCTAATCCCACCCTGACCCCTGTATCCTCCTAATCTCACCCTGACCCCTGTACCCTCCTAATCCCACCCTGACCCCTGTATTCTCCTAATCGCACCCTGACCCCTGTATCCTCCTAATCTCACCCTGACCCCTGTATTCTCCTAATCCCACCCTGACCCCTGTATCATCGTAAACCCACCCTGACCCCTGTATCCTCGTAAACCCACCCTGACCCCTGTATCCTCCTACACCCAACCTGACCCCTGTATCCTCCTGAACCCACCCTGACCTCTGTATCGTCCTAATCCCACATTACATCTGTATCCTCCTAAACCCACTCTGACCGCTGTATCCTCCATTCCCTACCCTGACCTCTGTATCCTCCTATACCCACCCTGACCCCTGTATCCTCCTAAACCCACCCTCACCCCTGTATCCTCCTTATGCCACCCTGACCCCTATATCCTCCTGGACCCATCCTGACCCCTGTATCCTCCTAAACGCACCCTGATCCCTGTATCCTCCTAAACCCACCCTGACCTCTGTATCGTCCTAAACCCACCCTGACCCCTGTATCCTCCGAAACCCACCCTGACCCCTGTATCCTCTGAAGCCCACCCTGACCCCTGTATTCTCCTAAACCCACCCTGACCCCTGTGTCCTCCTAAACCCACCCTTACCCGTGTATCCTCCTATACCCACCCTTAGCCTTTGTCCTCCTATACCCACCCTGACCCCTGTATCCTATACCCCCCTTTAGCCTGTAACCTCCTAAACCCACCCTGCCCTGTGTCCTCCTAACCCCACCTTGACCGCTGCATGCTCCTAAACCCACCCTGACCTCTGTATCCTCCTAAACCCACCTTGACCCCTGTATCCTCCAAAACCTACCTTGACTGCTGTATGCTCCTAAACCCACCCTGACCCCTGTATCCTCCTTAAACCCACCCTGACGCCTGTATCCTCCTAAACCCACCTTGACCGCTGTATCCTCCTAAACCCACCCTGACCCCTGTATCCTCCTTAAACCCACCCTGACGCCTGTATCCTCCTAAACCCACCCTGACCCCTGTATCCTCCTAAACCCACCCTGACCCCTGTATCCTCCTAAACCCACCCTGATCCCTGTATCCTCCTAATCCCACCTTGACCGCTGTATCCTCCTAAACCCACACTGACCCCTGTATCCTCCTAAACCCACCCTGACCTCTGTATCGTCCTAAACCCACCCTGACCCCTGTATCCTTTGAAACCCACCCTGACCCCTGTATCCTCTGAAGCCCACCCGGACCCCTGTATTCTCCTAAACCCACCCTGACCCCTGTGTCCTCCTAAACCCACCCTTACCCCTGTATCCTCCTATACCCACCCTTAGCCTTTGTCCTCCTATACCCACCCTGACCCCTGTATCCTATACCCCCCTTTAGCCTGTATCCCCTTAAACCCACCCTGACCCCTGTACCCTCCTAAACCCACCCTGACCCCTGTATCCTCCTAAACCCACCCTGACCCCTGTATACTCCTAAACCCACCCTGACCTCTGTATCCTCCTAATCCCACCCTGACACCTGTGTCCTCCTCAACCCACCTTGACCGCTGTACCCTCCTAAACCCACCCTGACCCCTGTATCCTCCTAAACCCATCCTGACCCCTGTATCCTCCGAAAACCACCCTGACCCCTGTATCCTCCTAAACCCACCCTGACCCCTGTATCCACCGAAACCCACCCTGACCCCTGTGTCCTCCTAAACCCACCCTGACCCCTGTATCCTCCTAAACACACCCTGACCCCTGTATCCTCCTTAACCCACCCTGACCCCTGTATCCTTCTCAGCCCACCCTGACCCCTGTATCCTCCTAAACACACCCTGACCCCTGTATTCTCCTAAACCCACCCTGACCCCTGTATCCTCCTAAACACACCCTGACCCCTGTATCCTCCTAAACACACCCTCACCCCTGTATCCTCCTTATGCCACCCTGACCCCTATATCCTCCTGGACCCATCCTGACCCCTGTATCCTCCTAAACGCACCCTGATCCCTGTATCCTCCTCAACCCACCCTGATCCCTGTATCCTCCTAAACCCACCCTGACCCCTGTATCCTCATGAACCCACCCTGACCTCTGTATCCTTCTAAACCCACGCTGACCCCTGTATCCTCCTAAACCCACCCTGACCCCTGTATCCTCCTAAACCCACCCTGACCCCTGTATCCTCCTAAACCCACCCTGACCTCTGTATCCTCCTAAACCCACCCTGACCCCTGTATTCTCCTAAACCCACCCTGACCCCTGTATCATCCTTATGCCACCCTGACCCCTGTATCCTCCTAAACCGACCCTGACCTCTGTATCCTCCTAAACCCACCCAAACCTCTCTATCTTCCTAAACTCACCCTGACCTCTGTATCCTCTTAATCCCACCATGACCCCTGTATCCTTCTAAACCCACCCTGACCGCTTTATCCTCCTAATCCCTCCCTGACCCCTGTATCCTCCTAAACCCATCCTGACCCCTGTATCCACCTAAACCCACCCTGACCACTGTATCCTCCTAAACCGACCCTGACCTCTGTATCCTCCTAAAACCACCCTGACACCTGTATCCTCCTAATCCCACCATGACCACTGTATCCTCCTAAACCCACCCTGACCCCTGTATCCTCCTAATCCCACCATGACCCCTGTATCATCCTAAACCCACGCTGACCCCGGTATCCTCCTATTCCCACCCTGTTTCCTCCTAATCCCACCATGACCCCTGTATCCTCCTAAACCCACCCTGACCCCTGTATCCTCCTACACCCACCCTAACCCCTGTATGCTCCTAAACCCACCCTGACCCCTGTATCCTTCTAAACCCACCCTGACCCCTGTATTGTCATAGATTATGATGGAATTTACTGTTCAGAAGGAGTCCATTCCGCCCATCGAGCCTGCACCGGCTGCTGGAAAGAGCACCCTACCCAAGGTCAACTCCTCCACCCTATCCCCACAACCCAGTAACCGCACCCAACACTAAGGGCAATTTTGGACACTAATGGCATTTTATCACGGCCAATCCACCTAACCTGCACATCTTTGGACTGTGGGAGGAAACCGGAGCACCCGGAATAAAACTACGCACACACGGGGAGGACGTGTAGACTCCGCACAGACAGTGACCCAAGCCGGAATCGAACCTGGAACCCTGGAGCTGTGGAGCAATTGTGCTATCCACAATGCTACCGTGCTGCCCATATTCTCCTAAACCCACCCTGACCTCTGTATCCTCCTAATCCGACCCTAACCCCTGTATCCTCCTAATCCCACCATGACCCCTGTATTCTCCTAAACCCACCCTGACCCCTGTATCCATCTCAACGCACCCCGACCCCTGTATCCTCCTAAACCCACCCTGCCCCCTGTATCCTCCTAATCCCACCGTGACATCTGTATCCTCCTAAACCCACCCTGACCCCTGTATCCATCTCAACGCACCCTGACCCCTGTATCCTCCTGAACCCACCCTGCCCCCTGTATCCTCCTAATCCCACCGTGACATCTGTATCCTCCTAAACCCACCCTGACCTCTGTATCCTCCTAAACCCACCCTGACCTCTGTATCTTCCTAAACCCACCCTGATATGTATCCTCCTAAACCCACCCTGACCTCTGTATCCTCCTAAACCCATCCTGATCCCTGTATCCTCCTAAACCCACCCTGACCTCTGTATCCTCCTAAACCCACCCTGACCTCTGTATCCTCCTAAACCCACCCTGTTCCCAGTATCCTCCTAAACCCACCCTGACCTCTGTACCTCCTAAACTCACCCTGACCTCTGTATCCTCCTATACCCACCCTGACCCCTGTATCCTACTAAACCCACCCTGACCTCTGTATCCTCCTAAACCCACCCTGACACCTGTATCCTCCTAAACCCACCCTCACCCCTGTATCCTCCTTCTGCCACCCTGACCCCTATATCCTCCTGGACCCACACAGACCCCTGTATCCTCCTAAACCCACCCTGACCCCTGTATCCTTCTAACCCCACCCTGACCTCTGTATCCTCCTAAACCCACCTTGACCTCTGTTTGCTCCTAAACCCACCCTCACCCCTGTATCCTCCTTATGCCACCCTGACCCCTATATCCTCCTGGACCCACCCAGACCCCTGTATCCTCCTAATCCCACCCTGACCTCTGTATCCTCCTAAACCCACCCTGACCCCTGTATCCTCCTAAACCCACCCTGACCCCTGTATCCTCCTAAACCCATCCTGACCCCTGTATCCTCCTAAACCCACCTTGACCTCTGCATGCTCCTAAACCCACCCTGACCCCTGTATCCTCCTAATCCCACCCTGACCCCTGTATCCTCCTTGTGCCACCTTGACCCCTGTATCCTCCGAAGCCCAACCTGACCTCTGTCTCTTCCTGAACCCACCCTGACCCCTGTACCGCCCTAATCCAACCCTGACCTCTGTATCCTCCTCAGCCCACCCTGACCCCTGTATCGTCCTAATCCCACCCTGACCTCTATATCCTCCTATACCCCCCTGACCCCTGTATCCTCCTAAACTCACCCTGACCCCTGTATCGTCCTAATCCCACCCTGACCTCTGTATCCTCCTAAACCCACCCTGACCCCTGTATCCTCCTAAACCCACCCTGACCTCTGTATCCTCCTAAGCCCACCCTGACCTCTGTATCCACCTAAACACACCGTGACCCCAGTATTCTCCTAAACCCACCCTGACCCCTGTATCCTCCTTATGCCACCCTGACCCCTGTATCCTCCTAAACCCATCCTGACCCCTGTATCCTTCGATACCCACCCTTACCCCTGTATTCTCCTAAACTCACCCTGACCCCTGTATCATCCTAAACCCACCCTGACTACTGTATCCTCCTATACCCAGCCTGACCCCTGTATCATCCTAAACCCACCCTGATCACTGTATCCTCCTATACCCACCCTGACCCCTGTATACTCCTAAACCCACCCTGACCCCTGTATCCTCCTATACCCACCCTGACCCCTGTATCCATCTATACCCACACTTACCCCTGTATTCTCCTAAACCCACCCTGACCCCTGTATCATCCGAAACCCACCCTGATCACTGTATCCTCCTATACTCTCCCTGACCCCTGTATACTCCTAAACCCACCCTGACCCCTGTATCCTCCTATACCCACCCTGACCCCTGTATCCTCGTAAACCCACCCTGACCCCTGTATCCTCGTAAACCCACCCTGACCCCTGTATCCTCCTAAACCCAGCCTGACCCCTGTATCCTCCTGAACCCACCCTGACCCCTGTATCGTCCTAATCCCACCCTGACCTCTGTATCCTCCTAAACCCACTCTGACCGCTGTATCCTCCTTTCCCTACCCTGACCTCTGTATCCTATACCCACCCTGACCCCTGTATCCTCCTAAACCCACCCTCACCCCTGTATCCTTCTAATCCCACCCAGACCTCTGTATCCTCCTAAACCCACCCTGACCTCTGTATCCTCCTAAAACCACCCTGACCCCTGTATCCTCCTAAACCCACCCTGACCCCTGTATCCTCCTAAACCTACCTTGACTGCTGTATGCTCCTAAACCCACCCTGACCCCTGTATCCTCCTTAAACCCACCCTGACGCCTGTATCCTCCTAAACCCACCCTGACCCCTGTATCCTCCTAAACCCACCCTGACCCCTGTATCCTCCTAAACCCACCCTGACCCCTGCATCCTCCTAATCCCACCTTGACCGCTGTATCCTCCTAAACCCACACTGACCCCTGTATCCTCCTAAACCCACCCTGACCTCTGTATCGTCCTAAACCCACCCTGACCCCTGTATCCTTCGAAACCCACCCTGACCCCTGTATCCTCTGAAGCCCACCCGGACCCCTGTATTCTCCTAAACCCACCCTGACCCCTGTGTCCTCCAAAACCCACCTTTACCCCTGTATCCTCCTATACCCACCCTTAGCCTTTGTCCTCCTATACCCACCCTGACCCCTGTATCCTATACCCCCCTTTAGCCTGTATCCCCCTAAACCCACCCTGACCCCTGTACCCTCCTAAACCCACCCTGACCCCTGTCTCCTCCTAAATCCACCCTTACCCCTGTATACTCCTAAACCCACCCTGACCTCTGTATCCTCCTAATCCCACCCTGACCCCTGTGTCCTCCTCAACCCACCTTGACCGCTGTACCCTCCTAAACCCACCCTGACCCCTGTATCCTCCTAAACCCATCCTGACCCCTGTATCCTCCTAAACCCACCCTGACCTCTGTATCCTCCTAATCCCACCCTGACCCCTGTATCCTCCGAAAACCACCCTGACCCCTGTATCCTCCTCAACCCACCCTGACCCCTGTATCCACCGAAACCCACCCTGACCCCTGTGTTCTCCTAAACCCACCCTGACCCCTGTATCCTCCTAAACACACCCTGACCCCTGTATCCTCCTTAACCCACCCTGACCCCTGTATCCTTCTCAGCCCACCCTGACCCCTGTATCCTCCTAAACACACCCTGATCCCTGTATTCTCCTAAACCCACCCTGACCCCTGTATCCTCCAAAACACACCCTGACCCCTGTATCCTCCTAAACACACCCTGACCCCTGTATCTGCCTAAGCCCACCCTGATCCCTGTATCCTCCTGAATCCACCCTGACCCCATTATCCTCCTAAACTTACCCTGACCCTGATATCCTCCTATTCGAACCCTTACCCCTCTATCCTCCTATACCCACCCTGACCCCTGTATCCTCCTAAACCCACCCTGAAACCTGCTTCCTCCTAATCCCACCCTGACCTCTGTATCCTACTAAAGACACCCTGACCCCTCTATTCTCATAAACCCACCCTGACCCCTGTCTCCTCCTAAACCCACGCTGAGCCCTGTATCCTCCTAAACCCACCCTGACCCCTGTATCCTCCTATACCCACCCTGACCCCTGTATCCTTCTAAACCGAACCTCACCCCTGTATCCTTCTGAACCCACCCTGACCCCTGTATCCTTCTAAACCCACCCTGACCACTGTATCCTCCTAAACCCACCCTGACCCCTGTATCCTCCTAATCCCACCCTGATCCCTGTATCCTCATGAACCCACCCTGACCCCTGTATCCTCCTAATCCCACCCTGACCCCTGTATCCTCCTATAGCTACCCTGACCCTTGTATCCTCCTGTATCCACTCTGATCCCTGTATCCTCCGAATCCCACCCTGACCTCTGTATCCTCCTAACCCTACTCTGACCCCTGTATCCTTCTAATCACACCCTGACCCCTGTATCGTCCTAATCCCACCCAGGCCCCTGTATCCTCCTAAACCCATCCTGACCCCTGAATCCTCCGAAACCCAACCTGACCTCTCTATCCTCCTAAACACACCCTGATCCCTGTAACCTCCTAAACCCACTCTGACCCCTGTATCCTCCTCAACCCACCCTGACCCCTGTATCCTCCTAAACCCCCCCTCACCCCTGTATCCTCCGAAACCCACCCTGACCTCTCTATCCTCCTAAACCCACCCTGACCCCTGTATCCTCCTAATCCCACCATGACCCCTGTATCATCCTAAACCCACGCTGACCCCGGTATCCTCCTAATCCCACCCTGTTTCCTCCTAATCCCACCCTGACTCCTGTATGCTCCTAATCCCACCCTGACCCCTGTATCCTCCTAATCTCACCCTGACCCCTGTACCCTCCTAATCCCACCCTGACCCCTGTATTCTCCTAATCCCACCCTGACCCCTGTATCCTCCTAATCTCACCCTGACCCCTGTATTCTCCTAATCCCACCCTGACCCCTGTATCATCGTAAACCCACCCTGACCCCTGTATCCTCGTAAACCCACCCTGACCCCTGTATCCTCCTACACCCAACCTGACCCCTGTATCCTCCTGAACCCACCCTGACCTCTGTATCGTCCTAATCCCACATTACATCTGTATCCTCCTAAACCCACTCTGACCGCTGTATCCTCCATTCCCTACCCTGACCTCTGTATCCTCCTATACCCACCCTGACCCCTGTATCCTCCTAAACCCACCCTCACCCCTGTATCCTCCTTATGCCACCCTGACCCCTATATCCTCCTGGACCCATCCTGACCCCTGTATCCTCCTAAACGCACCCTGATCCCTGTATCCTCCTAAACCCACCCTGACCCCTGTATCCTCCTAATCCCACCTTGACCGCTGTATTGTCCTAAACCCACACTGACCCCTGTATCCTCCTAAACCCACCCTGACCTCTGTATCGTCCTAAACCCACCCTGACCCCTGTATCCTCCGAAACCCACCCTGACCCCTGTATCCTCTGAAGCCCACCCTGACCCCTGTATTCTCCTAAACCCACCCTGACCCCTGTGTCCTCCTAAACCCACCCTTACCCGTGTATCCTCCTATACCCACCCTTAGCCTTTGTCCTCCTATACCCACCCTGACCCCTGTATCCTATACCCCCCTTTAGCCTGTAACCTCCTAAACCCACCCTGCCCTGTGTCCTCCTAACCCCACCTTGACCGCTGCATGCTCCTAAACCCACCCTGACCTCTGTATCCTCCTAAACCCACCTTGACCCCTGTATCCTCCAAAACCTACCTTGACTGCTGTATGCTCCTAAACCCACCCTGACCCCTGTATCCTCCTTAAACCCACCCTGACGCCTGTATCCTCCTAAACCCACCTTGACCGCTGTATCCTCCTAAACCCACCCTGACCCCTGTATCCTCCTTAAACCCACCCTGACGCCTGTATCCTCCTAAACCCACCCTGACCCCTGTATCCTCCTAAACCCACCCTGACCCCTGTATCCTCCTAAACCCACCCTGATCCCTGTATCCTCCTAATCCCACCTTGACCGCTGTATCCTCCTAAACCCACACTGACCCCTGTATCCTCCTAAACCCACCCTGACCTCTGTATCGTCCTAAACCCACCCTGACCCCTGTATCCTTCGAAACCCACCCTGACCCCTGTATCCTCTGAAGCCCACCCGGACCCCTGTATTCTCCTAAACCCACCCTGACCCCTGTGTCCTCCTAAACCCACCCTTACCCCTGTATCCTCCTATACCCACCCTTAGCCTTTGTCCTCCTATACCCACCCTGACCCCTGTATCCTATACCCCCCTTTAGCCTGTATCCCCTTAAACCCACCCTGACCCCTGTACCCTCCTAAACCCACCCTGACCCCTGTATCCTCCTAAACCCACCCTGACCCCTGTATACTCCTAAACCCACCCTGACCTCTGTATCCTCCTAATCCCACCCTGACACCTGTGTCCTCCTCAACCCACCTTGACCGCTGTACCCTCCTAAACCCACCCTGACCCCTGTATCCTCCTAAACCCATCCTGACCCCTGTATCCTCCTAAACCCACCCTGACCTCTGTATCCTCCTAATCCCACCCTGACCCCTGTATCCTCCGAAAACCACCCTGACCCCTGTATCCTCCTAAACCCACCCTGACCCCTGTATCCACCGAAACCCACCCTGACCCCTGTGTCCTCCTAAACCCACCCTGACCCCTGTATCCTCCTAAACACACCCTGACCCCTGTATCCTCCTTAACCCACCCTGACCCCTGTATCCTTCTCAGCCCACCCTGACCCCTGTATCCTCCTAAACACACCCTGACCCCTGTATTCTCCTAAACCCACCCTGACCCCTGTATCCTCCTAAACACACCCTGACCCCTGTATCCTCCTAAACACACCCTCACCCCTGTATCCTCCTTATGCCACCCTGACCCCTATATCCTCCTGGACCCATCCTGACCCCTGTATCCTCCTAAACGCACCCTGATCCCTGTATCCTCCTCAACCCACCCTGATCCCTGTATCCTCCTAAACCCACCCTGACCCCTGTATCCTCATGAACCCACCCTGACCTCTGTATCCTTCTAAACCCAAGCTGACCCCTGTATCCTCCTAAACCCACCCTGACCCCTGTATCCTCCTAAACCCACCCTGACCCCTGTATCCTCCTAAACCCACCCTGACCTCTGTATCCTCCTAAACCCACCCTGACCCCTGTATTCTCCTAAACCCACCCTGACCCCTGTATCATCCTTATGCCACCCTGACCCCTGTATCCTCCTAAACCGACCCTGACCTCTGTATCCTCCTAAACCCACCCAAACCTCTCTATCTTCCTAAACTCACCCTGACCTCTGTATCCTCTTAATCCCACCATGACCTCTGTATCCTTCTAAACCCACCCTGACCGCTTTATCCTCCTAATCCCTCCCTGACCCCTGTATCCTCCTAAACCCATCCTGACCCCTGTATCCACCTAAACCCACCCTGACCACTGTATCCTCCTAAACCGACCCTGACCTCTGTATCCTCCTAAAACCACCCTGACACCTGTATCCTCCTAATCCCACCATGACCACTGTATCCTCCTAAACCCACCCTGACCCCTGTATCCTCCTAATCCCACCATGACCCCTGTATCATCCTAAACCCACGCTGACCCCGGTATCCTCCTATTCCCACCCTGTTTCCTCCTAATCCCACCATGACCCCTGTATCCTCCTAAACCCACCCTGACCCCTGTATCCTCCTACACCCACCCTAACCCCTGTATGCTCCTAAACCCACCCTGACCCCTGTATCCTTCTAAACCCACCCTGACCCCTGTATTGTCATAGATTATGATGGAATTTACTGTTCAGAAGGAGTCCATTCCGCCCATCGAGCCTGCACCGGCTGCTGGAAAGAGCACCCTACCCAAGGTCAACTCCTCCACCCTATCCCCACAACCCAGTAACCGCACCCAACACTAAGGGCAATTTTGGACACTAATGGCATTTTATCACGGCCAATCCACCTAACCTGCACATCTTTGGACTGTGGGAGGAAACCGGAGCACCCGGAATAAAACTACGCACACACGGGGAGGACGTGTAGACTCCGCACAGACAGTGACCCAAGCCGGAATCGAACCTGGAACGCTGGAGCTGTGGAGCAATTGTGCTATCCACAATGCTACCGTGCTGCCCATATTCTCCTAAACCCACCCTGACTTCTGTATCCTCCTAATCCGACCCTAACCCCTGTATCCTCCTAATCCCACCATGACCCCTGTATTCTCCTAAACCCACCCTGACCCCTGTATCCATCTCAACGCACCCCGACCCCTGTATCCTCCTAAACCCACCCTGCCCCCTGTATCCTCCTAATCCCACCGTGACATCTGTATCCTCCTAAACCCACCCTGACCCCTGTATCCATCTCAACGCACCCTGACCCCTGTATCCTCCTGAACCCACACTGCCCCCTGTATCCTCCTAATCCCACCGTGACATCTGTATCCTCCTAAACCCACCCTGACCTCTGTATCCTCCTAAACCCACCCTGACCTCTGTATCTTCCTAAACCCACCCTGATATGTATCCTCCTAAACCCACCCTGACCTCTGTATCCTCCTAAACCCATCCTGATCCCTGTATCCTCCTAAACCCACCCTGACCTCTGTATCCTCCTAAACCCACCCTGACCTCTGTATCCTCCTAAACCCACCCTGTTCCCAGTATCCTCCTAAACCCACCCTGACCTCTGTACCTCCTAAACTCACCCTGACCTCTGTATCCTCCTATACCCACCCTGACCCCTGTATCCTACTAAACCCACCCTGACCTCTGTATCCTCCTAAACCCACCCTGACACCTGTATCCTCCTAAACCCACCCTCACCCCTGTATCCTCCTTCTGCCACCCTGACCCCTATATCCTCCTGGACCCACACAGACCCCTGTATCCTCCTAAACCCACCCTGACCCCTGTATCCTTCTAACCCCACCCTGACCTCTGTATCCTCCTAAACCCACCTTGACCTCTGTTTGCTCCTAAACCCACCCTCACCCCTGTATCCTCCTTATGCCACCCTGACCCCTATATCCTCCTGGACCCACCCAGACCCCTGTATCCTCCTAATCCCACCCTGACCTCTGTATCCTCCTAAACCCACCCTGACCCCTGTATCCTCCTAAACCCACCCTGACCCCTGTATCCTCCTAAACCCATCCTGACCCCTGTATCCTCCTAAACCCACCTTGACCTCTGCATGCTCCTAAACCCACCCTGACCCCTGTATCCTCCTAATCCCACCCTGACCCCTGTATCCTCCTTGTGCCACCTTGACCCCTGTATCCTCCGAAGCCCAACCTGACCTCTGTCTCTTCCTGAACCCACCCTGACCCCTGTACCGCCCTAATCCTACCCTGACCTCTGTATCCTCCTCAGCCCACCCTGACCCCTGTATCGTCCTAATCCCACCCTGACCTCTATATCCTCCTATACCCCCCTGACCCCTGTATCCTCCTAAACTCACCCTGACCCCTGTATCGTCCTAATCCCACCCTGACCTCTGTATCCTCCTAAACCCACCCTGACCCCTGTATCCTCCTAAACCCACCCTGACCTCTGTATCCTCCTAAGCCCACCCTGACCTCTGTATCCACCTAAACACACCCTGACCCCTGTATCCTCCTAAACCCACCCTGACCTCTGTATCCTCCTAATGCTCCCTGACCCCTGTATCTTCCTGAACCCATCCTGACCTCTGTATCCTCCTAAACCCAACTTGACCTCTGTATCCTCCTAAACCCACCCTGACCGCTGTATCCTCCGAAACGCACCCTGACCCCTTTATTCTCCTAAACGCACCCTGACCCCTTTATCCTCCTAACCCCACCCTGACCTCTGTATCCTCCTAAACTCACCCTGACCCGTGTATCCTCCTAAACCCACCCTCACCCCTTTATCCTCCTAACTCCACCCTGACCTCTGTATCCTCCTAAACCCACCCTGACCCCTATATCCTCCTAAA